>NW_008659642.1:0-6863 GCF_000695815.1 Acanthisitta chloris | reverse complement strand
AATCAAGAAACCCTAGGCAGCTTTTTGTCCAAGGAAACTATTTACACAAAAGAGCTCCTTATGATTTAATATCAGGTCCTCTTGACAAGCTACATTTTCTCTCCTGAATAGGAAATAAATGCCACCTCCCAGGTAGCAATCTGAGCTCACACATAAACAAACCCAACCATCTACCACAGGTCTGCACTCAGAGAAAGAAAATGAAAAATACTTGAGAAAGCTGAGTATAAACAGCTCTTTTTACCAATCCAAAGGTAGGTAAAATTTCATAGCAACCTCTGTGGTCTTGATAACACGCTTCATTGGAGGGACCTGCCCTTGTCTCTGGTAAAACTGCATCTGTGAGTAGTCCCATTAAGGTAATTTGGTTCTAAGAGGATGTCTGATGTTAAACATTCAGTTAATTAGGAACTTTGCTGAATCAAGGTCTTTTTTTTTTTTTCAGCTAAATATTTTACCTAAGATGATATATTAAACAGTAGAAGATAATATTTCTTATTTATAGAACCTCCTGCCAGCTTCAAGCTAGTAAATATTTACATTTCAGCCACTGATAGCTAATATGACCTTTCTGTTATACACTTTACACCTGTGCTATATTTTACTTCCAGTGTTAACATGCTTTCTAGTCCATCTCACATTAACAAGCAGTATTTAAATATATGCAAATTTCATATTTTAGCTGATGTTTTAGGAACATTTTTAAGGTCACCCTGTTTGATCTATCACACAGGCAGAGCAAATTTATGCACCATATATTCTATCTCTACTTGTTTTTTACCTACATCTGTCTTCTCTGATTGCATTTGAATGGGGTTATTTTCTATTTTAAATAAAAGATTTATGCCTTAGCTGTCAGTTTGCCTTTATTTGAAAATTTAATTTTGTTTCTAGAAGTCTAGATTAACTTATTAGATTTAACTGTCCCTTGTGCGTTGCGGCAATAGCAGAAGTTTATTTTCCCTCGCGGATAGAGAACATAAACAAAATGCTCTCGACTTAAAAATGAAGAACGTTATTACTCAAACCGATGCAACACAGTCCAGGATACAAAAACTGGTGTTGTCATTTTTAATAATGATGGTGAGGAATGGGAATTGACTAATAAATATGACAATTCACAAATCCAGCAGCCTCCAAAACCTGGGAAAAGCTCTGCACTAAAGTCATGTTCCCTCAAATTGTCTCCTACACTTAGGTTAGTGAATATCCTTTCGTGACACAGCACCACTGGGACACACAACTTGATCCCTGATACTGATGGATTTATTTAAATAAGGCAGAAATGAGAATCTGCACCACCAGTTAGTCAGAGGGCTACTTACTGATTCAGTGTGGTATATCACATCTTCAGTGTGACATGTTCTTTAGCATCTCTCAGCAGTGCTACGCCGTAATATTGGCTCTCAAGCCCTGGAATTTTAGGGCTCTCCTAAAGGGATAACCATCTCATTGCTGCCTGTGGTCCTTGCAATGTCCAAACCAGCTGAGTTCTCTGGGATGAAGGTGGGGAGGGTGGTGTTTGGGGAGAGGTTAATCTTTCCAAAGGTGTTCACAGATTTTGACTCTGTTTCTCCATTTTTCATTTCCAGAATTTCCTGGGTTTCTGACCACTTCTGTTGTTTTCCCTTCACGTTGCAACATCCATATAGACCCCGACAGAATCTGGTTTTAATCAGCATCTGCACCTCTTATAAGCACTCAAACTCTACAGCTTATGGTTCTGCAGTCTCGACAATATGCAGTGCCAACAGAGAAAACAAAAAGCTGTAGGACAGCTATCTACCTGGCTATGGTAGTCTTCAGTCCCAAAGTGGCAAACCTTGTCCTGATTCCCTTGGTTAAATACTGAACATCATGAAAACAGGTCTTTTTGAGAAGAAAGAAGGAATTCCTTGTACAAAGAAATCAAATGCATGTAAAGGATGGCTTTTATCACTCACAAAATATCAGCTAAGAGCTGAATGGCATCTATGACTACAAGGTCCCTTTTTCCCCCAACCCAGGCCAACGTGCAGCTTTTCAGCATAAGCAATGATGAAGAACAGCATGGTCACCTCCTGTTAAAGGAGGCAGGATAGGACAAACCTTAACCTGTGTGGCATCCTTCAGTCTGTGCCACTACATGCATAAAGTGCTATCAAATCCAAGCAATCACTGCACTAGCTAGTCAATCTTGGCATCAGCCTGATAAAAATGAAGTGATAACACCACAAGGCCCAATCTCCACCATCAATATGAAAGTGGAGCCTTCCCAAGATTCTTGGAAAATCTTGACAGTTAAGAAGTGCTCTAAAATACATATTTTAGACACAATCATGAATCTGAGCCTCCTGGTGTCACATTCTGGTAAAGAACACACATGACCTGGATAACAGCAACACTGTCATGGTATCACCTAACACTAGTGGAGGTACTGGACAGCTAACCATCCACCAGGGAAGGCTCACACTCATCTGCTCTCTTGATAGCAGGTTCTCCAGCTGAGGACCATGAGTAAATCCACCCCAGCCTATCACTTCTGCTGTGATGGCAAAAATTTGTCAAGGATGTGTTACATTAAATCTTATGCCAACAACCTTCCAAAACACCATACAAGACAAAAATAAAAGGCTAAGACCTGTAAGGAAGGAAACTGTGCACTGCACACTTCAAGGTTTCCTCAGCATGCTGAAGTAGAATATATTATCATGACAATAATTTTGTTACAGAAAGCACCTTCGAATACCAAATAAATTGTACAAACCACTGCACCAACACAGCTGAAAAGACACTGCTCCTCCTCCCAGGCAGTGTCTCTTTGATTTAGCAAGTAATTAATGAATACATAAACCCCGGACAGAACTTTAATCTATCCCAGTGCCAAATAATTAATCATTCATTCCACGTTTAATCCTGTTCTGATAAATGTAATTAATATTTCACCATGACACTGCAGAACAGAACAGTACCTGGAGCAGAGAAAGGCAGCCTTCCATTCCTCCTTTGTTGTAACTCTGAAGTGATCAGTGCTGTCTACAACTGACAGGGAATCCAGAATCCAGTGTTCCCCCACAGCTGTAGATTAGGCTTTATGCATGGCATATATTGTGATTGTAATGAGGCTTTTCTTCTTCTAACCTATTATTAAGTGATTGTAATGAGGCTTTTCTTCTTCTGACCTATTATTAAAAAAACCCAAAACAACAACAACAACAAACCCCAACAACTATGAAAAATAAGTCACCTGGGCTTGGTCAACCATTTTGCTGACCTGACAACATTTGGGAAACCAGAGCTTGCACTAATGTTTTGGTCTATACAATGCCACTGAACATATGCCAGGGATGTGGATAGAGAACAAAGCATGTGCAGATTGTCTGTTTCTGTCCACAGAGAGCAGTGCTGTGAGAAAAAGCAACTGGATGGTGATTTAAGTCCTAATTTTACTGCAAGAAAACACTGACATTTTTTTTGAAAGCTTGAAGTCTAATCAAGAAATGTGTTGATGTGTACAAAATTAAATTGCAGGAAATCCTATGTTGCTTTTTTTTCAGGGTGACACATCTCAGGTATCCACATATTTCAGCAAAGAGTTTTGTGAGGAAGATTCTATAAGAAACAAATTGCCTTGGGATCCTGCTGCCCAATTACTCATAAAAAGAGAGGCATCCCTTCAGAGTTGTCTCCTTGCTCAGCATTCTCCACTATGGCCGCAAATTCTTCTCTCTAAACAAATGCTGACTATACTGTTGTAATTTATTCTCATTCAAATGTAGAAAAAACCCCAAACCCACACCTTGAACAAGGATGCCAATTATTCTGTCAAGTTATTACAAGAAATCCCAGTCTGTGGCACAAACCCCTCCCAGAGTCATGTACATATGCTCAGACAAAGAGAGCTGTGATATCTCCCCTTCCTAACATTCTCTATCATGCTACTGTTCCAGTTATCATTAATCTAATTCTCCAATATGTCCCAAATCAGAGAGAGACAACTTTGAGATGGGGTCTCTGGTGGAGCAGGACTAAACAGAGCCATATGAAACCAGGCAGTTTTAATTCTGGGTCCTGTCTAATTTGCACACTTGATCACAGCTAATCTGATGTGACTGAGATTTTAACATCTAGATGGCAATTCCAGCCAATTATGCTGGACAGCATTTGCACAGTTACAGAGAACTTTGATTTAGGAACATGGTTTTATCATCTGAGATTAATTTCAAAATACTTTTTTTTCCCCCATTAGCTCTGAATACTTTTAAAAAGCACCTAACTTCTTGCTACTTGAATAGAATCTATTGCTGTTATGAACCTGAGTCATACCCCTTTTTCAGAACACTTATCAATGCTAAAATAAGACCTAAGCACCTAGTAAGTGCTAGTTTTGCCTTTGTAAGAAACAAATGACCTGATTAGGTGCAATGAATCACTGAGGCAAGTATCCTGCTCCTGACAGCACTCAGCACCAGAAGCTTCAAAGGAACACTCCGGCCCCACAATAAAACCTAAACAACAGGTTTTATTTATTGTGTTTCTTCATTGAGTCCACAGTTCTTTTGCACAGGAAATGACTTAAAAACTGATCGTCTATGCCACATCTTTAACTTGTGCTTGCAGCAGTGGATGATATTTATACCCTTGTACCAATAGTCACATGGATTTGTTGGCCAGCTGCTGCACTGTCACCTCATTTCTGAATCCCACAAGGAAACCTTTTCCATATTCATGAACACTGCATTAATTTCTAAGATCCCAGAAACCTGCACTGAAGCTATGTGTTATAATCCAATTGATTTTTTATTGCTTAAGATCAACAAAGCCTTAATTCACTGTAGAAACAGTGCTGTGTGATATTTCATGTACATCCACACAGCATTGAGTCTTTGCTATCACATGTGGACTTTATTTCTATTCATTCATTCTAAACATTTAAAATAAGGGGAAGATTGAATTATTGATAGATGTGAATGCACTATTCTACATTAGATTTTGAGGAGATTGCATTATGGAGAGAAACTCTTGTAGGAAAAAAGTATTTCTCCTTTATAAGAAAAGCAATGTTAAATTGAAATGGTAGCTATCAGCCAAGGCTAGGCCCATTCATGCTAATATGACCTTCAATTAGTGAAGCACACATCTTGAGACCCTGCTATTTTATCAGACACACAGGATGAAGAGATGTTGGTATCCTTGAAAAATTCTGCTTTGAGGTGACCTTCTACTTAGCCAGGCTCATTATGCAAAACAAAAATAATTGTGCATCTTCTTCCTGGCCTCACTTTAGAAGGTTTTCAGCAAACTTCAAATTACAAATAATGATTTAACCCATGGATTTATGCTAATGCATAGCAGCTCAGACAGTTAACACATGCATCCTGTACAGTTCCCCAGAGACACTGGTTTACAGTGTTTTCTTTTACTTAGCACCAACAGCTATTAGTTTTTACTTTAAAAAATCCACTATACATCCACTTGGGTCCAGATTTTTTAAAATAGTAATACCACTGTGACAGCCTTAAAGATCAAAGAACTCAGTGGTCTCCCACAGTAGTTTTCTCCCTGAGGTGTCCAAATAGCAGCAAAGCTCTTCTGAGTATCTGGCTAACTTCAATGCTTAAGTAGCTGAATCATGAGATTTCTTTTACTTTCATCCAGAAATACAGCACCTTTGACATGGCAAACAAGTGGATATATGTCATACTCCATTTGTAAGCTATAATATGTTCAAAGTTTGTGACTGCTAAACAAATATTTATCCTAGCTGGAAGGAAAATCGATGAGACCACCATGTGGAATATCCTCTAATTTTTGCATGAGCCCTTACAGCAACATGCTGTAGGCAACAAAGGAATTCCATACAGTGCTTATGTATAAACAGTTGTATTTCTTTTAAGTTACATATTATAATACAGAGAATTAAAATAGAAAGAAATGTTTAAGTACCTCAGCAGAAACAACAAACACAGGAAGGTAGCTGGAAGGTAGACTATTAGGAAGCAGCCACCAGGACCAAGAACAGTGCAGACTTCATGAGACTAGACAGGGTGGTTAATCATCATAAGACTCAGCACTGAAAGACAGAACAATTGGTTGAAAAAAGGAGAGCTTCCCAAAAAGATCAAAGGGTTGGCAGGAATGGAGGGGGATGCATAGGGAGACACAGCTGGTATCTGCTGCCATTTCCTACTGAAGTCAGGTGAGATAAAACAACTTACATAATAGTAAAGGATTTGGCTGTGCAAACCAATAGATAGGATGAGATAATAGTACAATGAGCTCATGTTATATTCTTAGTACAGGAGAGAGAATATGAAATAAACTTTCTTGTACAATACCTATACCTTTCCCTTTAGTTTCCTGGCATTTTCTGAGCACTCAAATATATCACAATGGGGTTTTTTTCTTCCCAAACTTGTCTTCTCTTCTGAAACTCTCATTTATATCCCTCTTTGGCGTCATGGTCCATTTGTCCAGCACTCCCTCAGTCAGGTGAGGATGGAAACATTCCCTGGTCATTCAGCACACTCATACAGACTTAGATGGTGAGGTTGGTTTGTCGTTCTGTTTTGGTTTGACCTTTTTTTTTCATTTGTTTGTTTGGGGTTTTGGTTGGGTTGGGGTTTTTTTGTTTGTTTTCCTCGGGGTCTTTGATTGTTTTTTACTTAGCAAGTAACTAAGTCAACAAAGAGAATTTTGGTCACAACTTTACTTACGGTGTGCTTAGTCAAACAGCAGACACTCAGTCTGCTATTTTTAAGTGAAAGTTATTATTTACCACTTTGTTTTTCCCTAAACGACATGAACAGAGAGACGAGCCCATGAAAAAAACTCCTTTTCTCCTTCTCTTTTCCGCGAATCAAAGCAGAAACTCGCAGCCTGCG
>NW_008659641.1:13133-18864 GCF_000695815.1 Acanthisitta chloris | reverse complement strand
ACCAAAGATGGCAACGTGCTGCTGCAGGAGATGGTGAGCTGGGCTGAGCCTCGGGCGGGCAGGGGCCTGGGGGCGCCTGTGGCCGAGGGGCACAGCAGCCCCACTGCCCTCAGTGTGCTGTGTGTCTGCCCCTGCCACTGAGAGCCAAATGGCCCTTGGGAGGGTGGTAAATAAATAACTGCAGCTTAAATGGGCTCTTTGATGCCAGAGGTAGTAGTGTAAAGAAAATCATTATAAAAAGTGAAACGGTACCATGTATGTCCCATTGGATTTGTTTCTCACTGTAATTCGGTCACTAAGCACTAACCATGTCAAATTTAGATGCTGCTGTAGGATCATAGGCTTCAGCTTGTGTTAAACACTCCTCAGTTAGCCATTGGAGATGCCAAGTGAGGTGTGTGTTCCTTACATCAAAAGAGTGACTTCTCTAAGTAGCCTTAAGCCATGTGGTGGTTGTGGAGTTTGGTCAGACAGACATGATACAGCTGGAACACCAAATGTGCTGCTCAGCAGAGGAACTGGCAAGGCACAAACTAACTGGATGTTCTTTAGTTTCATGAGAATGATTAACAGCCAAAGGAGCAGCAAACCCGTTAGGGTGTGTACAGCACTGATGATGCACAGAGTCCTAAATCAACTCTGAACATGCTCAATTTAGTGCCAGCAGCAGCCTAGATGTGATGGTGCTTCCCTCATCTCTCCATCTCATCGTGAGCTGAGGGCTAGTTTGGCTCTGAGCACTCAGAGTTTTTGTGTATGGATTCATAATCTGAGAGGGGAAATAGTGTTGCATGGATTAATTGAATCAACTTGTTGTCAGAGTAATCGTGACACGTTGAAACTTGTTGAATTGACATAAATCATTGAAACATCACCTAGTCCTTAAATACTTCAGCTGATCTCAGATTGTTGCTTCCTCTACCAGTGCAGTGACACTTACTCCTCAGCATCTTCTTTTTGTCTAGCAAATACAACACCCCACAGCCTCCTTGATAGCAAAAGTGGCAACAGCACAAGATGACATCACTGGAGATGGCACCACCTCCAATGTCCTGATCATTGGAGAGCTCCTGAAGCAGGCAGACCTCTACATTTCTGAGGTGGGTATGTTTCTGTTGTGGCTGGGCAAGTTGAAAGCTTCACTGAGACTCTCCAGCTTGTTATGTTGAATACAAGTGAAATAGAGTATTTCTGCTTCAAAGGATGCATCACAGGAGTTGTGAAAAAGAGGAAAGGCTGGAGATGAGGATTTAAGACATTCAAAATCAACCCCTGTTGTAGATACTGTAATTTGTAATAAGGTTGTGTCTGATACCTAGTGTTACTTTGTTTGGTGTGAGTTAAAACACTTCTGTGTGTTCAAAGGAGATCCTCCCTGAGGACAGGGATTTTGGGTATTTTAGGGGCAGACAATTCATATTGCACAGTGAACACCCAAGTGTGCTTTGTAGTTCCCTTGGTTTCAATTCTGTGCTAGAACAATCTGTACTTTTCCTCTGCATTGGAAGGATTTGCATTCCTTTTATATGTATTCAGAAGGACAGAACACTGTCTTTGTAGGCTGCATATTCCTTGTATTTTGACATTACATGGAGTGTTGAAACCACAGGTTCTATTTGTGAAACAGTAACGTTTTGTCTTCTGTTACCTAATGATTTCTCTTTCCTTGCTTTAGGGCTTGCACCCTAGAATAGTAGCAGAAGGATTTGAGATTGCAAAGGATAAAGCACTTGAAGTTTTGGAGCAGGTCAAAGTAACCAAGGAGATGGACAGGGAGACCCTCATAGATGTTGCTAGGACATCTCTCCGTACTAAAGTGCATGCAGAGCTTGCTGACATCCTAACAGAGGTCAGTGTCCATGTCTCCTCTGCCTCTTCCTATGAAGAGGTTTTAGAGTGCTGAGATTATTACTTAAGTGTGGATGGAAAGGTGTGAACTTGTACTTTGAAAGACTAATGGTCATTTGGGGGCTTTTCCCCCTTCCCTCTGTTCCAGGCTGTAGTAGATTCCATTCTGACAGTCAGAAAACCAGATGAGCCTATTGACCTCTACATGGTGGAAATCATGGAGATGAAGCACAAATCTGAAACTGACACAACGTGAGTCAGGGGTATCCTGAGCTTCAGTTTCGTGGTGCCCTGATGTGTGAGGAGTCAGGGGGGGTTGGTTTCTTTTTAGAAGAACTTGGGTCTTCTAAAGATTCCACTGGAGAAGGTATTGGAGAAGGGCTGGAAGAAAGGCAGAAGTACAGATTTGAGCCATAAATGTCTCAGCAGCAGAAGTTTCTCAGTCACTGAACTTGAATTTTGAATAGCAAAGAGTAGCCCTGGCTTAGGGTCTTACCTAACAGTGCTGCATAGAGACTTTTTCCTCAGTACTAGTGTCTGTGGCTTGATGAGTTTCTATCTGTTAAATACCAAATAGCATTTGATAAATGGAAACGGGATTACAGTTGGATATTCCATGGGCTTTATCTGTTCCTCAGTGGCATGGATGAATTCTGCACTAGCTTTCCTCCATAGCTAGTGCAGTCAGACACCATGCCAGAGCAAATTCCTTTTTCACTCTGCTTAGTGTGCTGCTTATTTGGAATAGGCATGCCCTTGGAAGAGGAATACATAACCCTTGTTCACTCACAACACAAATGCACAGGCAGTTGGTGTTGGACCAGTTCCACTGTCAATTCTGCCCTTCCACAGAATTCCTGTCTTTGTAGGCATCATTGACACACCAAATGCTTTTTGATCCCCCAGGCTGATCCGGGGGCTGGTTCTGGACCACGGCGCTCGCCATCCTGACATGAAGAAGAGAGTGGAAGATGCTTATGTTCTTACCTGCAATGTGTCTCTGGAGTATGAGAAAACGTGAGTATGCAGCAGGGAGAGGAGGAGCAGGAAACACTCCTGGCTGAAAGACTTTAATTAAGTTCTGTTTAAATATCAACCCAAAGGATGGCACAGGCTCTGCTAGGGAAAGGCACATGGTGTGGAAGGGAAGAGGTGATGCTTCTTCTGTAGCCTGTTTGGGAAGAGGGAAGCTGTTGGCTGACAAAATGTTTGAGAGGCAGAGATTAGTGGGTTTTATTTTGTTGTTTCATTGAAGAAAAGCTGAAAGTCCTTTCTTGGACATAATTTGATATTCTAGAGCAAACATCTAAATACACTTCAAAGTTCTCTCAGGTTGTGTGCCTGATTCCTTGGAGTGGAAAAGCTCTCAACTAGACAGGAACAGGATTGGAAGGATGCCTTGTTTGTTTTGCTTTGATTTCTTTAGGATGTTGCTGAAAGGATCATTTCTGATGTTTATTTCTCCAGCAGATAGTTTTCTTACTGATTTGGGTTTGGTTTTTTTTTCCCCCTCTTTCAGAGAGGTGAGCTCTGGATTCTTCTACAAAAGTGCTGAAGAGAGGGAGAAGTTGGTGAAAGCAGAAAGAAAGTTCATTGAAGACAGAGTGAATAAAATCATAGACTTGAAAAGAAGAGTCTGTGGCGATTCAGACAAAGGATTTGTTTTGATCAACCAGAAGGTGAGATGAAGGGTGTAACAAAAAATCCATTGGAAATGCTGCTTTCCTTGGCAGTTGGTGTCTGTGAGACTCACTTGGTACAGATCTTGAGACAGAAACAGCTGGTACTGCTGAATACATGTGTACAGTTCCTCCTTGAGATCTTTGAGCCTCGAGAAAGAACTTGGTTGTTAGTGCCAGACTGAGAGAGGATGTTTTTAGTTTTTTCTTTGTCCTGATGGTCACTTTCTTCATTTCCAGGGAATTGATCCATTTTCTTTGGATGCACTTGCAAAAGAAGGAATAGTTGCTTTGCGGAGAGCTAAAAGGAGAAACATGGAAAGGTCAGTTCCTGCGGAGAGGAGAAGGAAAATAACTTGCTTCTCCAAACAGGATAGTGCTTGATAGCCTGGCTCAAGTCAGGCTTGAAACCACCTTTAAGGACTTGCACTAAAAAGTTCAATCTGTCCAGCTCTTCGTGGTGTAACTCAGGGTAGTTGGTACAAGCTGTAGAAAGGTCAGTTCAGCACTGGTGGTGGAGGGATTTGAGCTTTCAGTATCCTTCAAACACAGACACCTGCACAGGAGACGATTCTCCAAGCTTAGTTTTGTGAAGAGCTATTGGAACAGAAGCAGACTGTTCCAGGCCTGGGAACTGGGTGTGTTCTGCATGCTGAAATACTGCCCTTATGTTAGTGACTTTGGATTTTACTGCATATAAAGAAGTGCTGAACTGTACACGTTCTTTGCCAGGCTGACCCTGGCGTGTGGTGGCACTGCCATGAACTCTGTGGAGGATCTTACTCCGGACTGCCTGGGACATGCAGGGCTTGTCTATGAGTACACACTGGTGAGTACCACCAGCTCTTTGAAGAGCTGTGCTGGAGTGTTGAATTAAAGGCTAGTGACATGTCACATCCCTGTGCCCACTTGGATGTGAACCTCTACCTGGATATCTGCTCTTGTCAGAGAGTATTTTTGTATTATTTCTGCATTGTGCTTTCAAGATCTGTAACACTGAGAAAATGGAAATCAAGTGCTGCTGCTTCTCATCACTTGTTGAAGCACTGCTGGTGCAGAATTGAACCTGAGAGTGTCCAGGTGTTTTTTACTCCATGTATACATTGATTAAGCAAGTGCCTGCCAGGAATACATAGCCCTGTTGTTGCAGGGTGAAGAGAAGTACACCTTCATCGAGAAGTGCGAGAACCCACGCTCCGTCACCCTGCTGATCCGTGGCCCCAACAAGCACACACTCACACAGATCAAGGATGCAGTGAGGGATGGGCTCCGTGCTGTGAAAAATGCCATTGAGGATGGTGAGTCTCTGCTCTTAGTGATGCTGAGGATCTTCTGTGGAAGCTCATCTCAAAATTAGGGAGTTTTGTATTTGCTTCCTTAATACCTGCTGCAGTCAGAGCCTGAGTTAAGTGTATTTCAGTGTCAGTGCTCACCTGTTCAGGTGTAAGATGTCTTTTTAGGAATGAAGGAAGAGATGAAACTGCTAAAAAATGGATTGTTTAAATTGGACTAGGTGCTTGCTGTGGTCTGACTCCAGCTTTTCCTTGCAGGGTGTGTGGTTCCAGGAGCAGGAGCGCTGGAGGTGGCAGTAGCTAATGCTCTTGTTAAGCATAAACCCAATGTGAAAGGAAGAGCCCAGCTGGGAGTTCAGGCTTTTGCTGATGCTCTGCTCATCATTCCTAAGGTATAAATAAAGTGGCTTTAAAGCATCACTTTTTTCTGCTGGAAGGCTCTTAAATTTATGTCATGTTGTTATATCTGTGCTCTGTCCAAGGTTCTCGCTCAGAACTCCGGTTACGATCCCCAGGAGACACTAGTGAAGGTTCAGGCAGAGCATGTGGAATCAGGGCAGCTCACCGGGGTCGACCTGAACACTGGTAAGGACTTCTGAGCAACAGGGTGATGCTCTAGTGAGAACCTGTTGTGACTCAGCTCTGTGAAGAACAAAGTTGCTCTGAATGCAGAAAGTTGTACCCTTTTCCATGAAAAGCTTGCAGAATGCCTTGGCAGGTGTCCTGTGGCTGCAGTCAGTCTCTGCATGTTGTACTGCAGTGGATTCTGAAGTGAAGTGTGTTTTTAGTGAAGATAAAACACACAGTAACACTGCGTTGGATGTTGTAGCATGTGATATCAGATGTGAGGCAGCAGAAAGTCTCCTTTGAATTGTGTGAACTGGTTATTTAAGAATCATTTCACCTCTGTTG
>NW_008659641.1:12285-13063 GCF_000695815.1 Acanthisitta chloris | reverse complement strand
GGAATCTGGGATAATTACAATGTCAAAAAGCAGCTGCTTCATTCATGGTAAGGGTATAGTATTTTCACTGTAATTACCAATGGGTGGTGGATGCTTTAAATGATCATGTGGAACTGAAGGATCTCAGGCAGAGGAGTCTGTCTTGAAACACAGAAATAACCCTGAGTCTTGTTGAGCTCTGTCAGTGTGGTGGTTCTAACAGTGTTCATTTAACATTTCTAGCACGGTGATTGCCAGCAACATTCTCTTGGTGGATGAAATCATGCGTGCTGGAATGTCCTCTCTCAAAGGCTGAGGTGGATCTGCTGTTGTGCCCGTGGCAGCTCCAGGAGTGCCCTGTGGAACGTCTAGGGAATCCATGTTATGGCACGTGTCCTTGGCTGTGGTGGATTTCCCAGCGACAGGAGTTACTCTGCCAGGTTGGGCAGCCCCTTTGGTTAACATGGCCCCTAAAATATTAGCAACTTCATCAAAGATTTGGCTCTAAAAGCGAGTTATTTATTTTTGAGGTGGTGGGAGTTGCTTTCCTTTTTACCGTGTCCTTGGCTGTGGTGGATTTCCCAGCGACAGGAGTTACTCTGCCAGGTTGGGCAGCCCCTTTGGTTAACATGGCCCCTAAAATATTAGCAACTTCATCAAAGATTTGGCTCTAAAAGCGAGTTATTTATTTTTGAGGTGGTGGGAGTTGCTTTCCTTTTTATCCAATAAACTGTTCTGTTCCAAGCTTCATGTCTGTTCTTTAAACTGCACCTCTCCTGAACATCCTGCTTACTGCCTT
>NW_008659641.1:11900-12270 GCF_000695815.1 Acanthisitta chloris | reverse complement strand
GCTGGTGGCAGAGCTGTTAAAATGCTGCTGGAGGGAATGCAGGAGTAGGGTGGAATCAGGCCTGGAATTTGTTCTCTGTTGTAGGTGGATTATGAAAATCACTTGATAGATTTGTACTAGCTTATGAATAGAAGTAAGTTCACTTACTGCAGAATGGCTTGAAGTGTGTGGAAGGACCTCTTCAAGCTTTCCATCCTTGTCACAACACACTGGTGCATTTTTAACGCTGGTACTGCTGCATTTGAGTATGGCCAAGAAAGGCCAGGGCAGATTAAGCACAGCTGCAGCTTCTGCCCTTGTGATTTTTCACTAATCCCAGTTGTGCTTTGTGTTAACAAGAGTCTCCTTCCTCAGTCACACGTGGCTGCTG
>NW_008659641.1:6163-11841 GCF_000695815.1 Acanthisitta chloris | reverse complement strand
CCCAACAAAATACAACAAAACGAGCCCCTCTAGCACGTGCCCGGGGCCGGTGATGGTTTTGCGGGTGGCTCCGGTGGCAGGAGGCGAAATGCCTTTCCCCCTCTGCGTGTAACTTCCCTGTTCTAGCACTGCCCCTTTTCCTCCCGCACGGACCATGCGCTCGGAGCTGCTGAGCTACCCACCCCGAGCGGCGTGGGCAGGGCCCGGAAGCACTTCCCGAGCGCGCAGCACCTCCGGGTTGGAGCGGGCGGGATGGCGAGTGCTGGCCCGGGGATGGCACTTCTGCTGTGCTGGGCGGTGCTGGGCGGCAGCGCTCAGCGCGGTGAGTGCCACGCCAGCCCAAACCTCGCACCCCCGCGCTGCTCCCTGCGGCCAGCAATTCCCTGGGGGAGCCGCCTGCCCATCCCTGGGAGAGCTGCTCCCTGCCCGAGGGACACTGAGTGGCTTAAATCTTGTTATCAAAACCCCCCAGAGCTGTACAAAAGCGAATCACAGTCCCTGGTGTAGCGCACTCCTCCAGTGCATACAGTGACTTTCTGGCGCTAGCATGTGTTTGGAAATGAAAGCTCACATATTGAATCCGTTCACTTGTAGAGTTTGGAAAGGATGGAAGCATGGTGCAGCTGCCCGGAGGGACGTTCCAGATGGGATCCAGCTCCCTGGAGAAGAGGAACGAGGAGGGGCCTGCCAGGGAGGTGACAGTGAAGCCGTTTGCTGTCGACAAATTCCCCGTCACAAATAGAGACTTCAGGTGAGAGTGAAGGTTCTGCTGGGTCCTGGGGCCTTGGTGCCTCAGGTGGCTGTGGAGAAGGTGCAGGTGTTGTTTGGGGCTGGTTCCTGGAGTCTGAAAGCCAATGCTTGGGTGCTCCCAGTGTTTCATTTGAACAAAAAATGTGTCTGTCAGTAATAAATCATTTCTGTGGGTGCAAACCTGAGTATCTTACCAGTGCAGCTTGCAGACATCCTTCCTTTCGTTTTTTCCTCTTTTTATCCTTTGGTTTCTCTTCCCATTCTTTTCTTCTCCTCCTTCTCCTCCTCCAAGTGCAGCTTGCAGACATCCTTCCTTTCATTTTCTTCTCTTTTTATCCTTTGCCTTCTCTTTTCTTCCTCTTCTTTTCTTCTTCTCCTCCTTCTCCTCCTTCTCCTCCTCCTCCTCCTGCTCCTCATCCTCATCCTCTATTCCTCTTCTTCCTCCAGGGTTGAGTTTGCCTGCACAGGTAACATAAAAACTATCAGGTCTGTGAACAGATGCACATTGGACATTCATCTGTTAAATCTGTATCGAGTCATTTGGAGCTGTGCTGGGGAGGACTCTGGAGATGGGAAGTCTGTGGGTCGTGTACCTTTTGCCTTGCTCTGAGCTTGTTGCACATGCAGATCTCTTTCCCAGACACCTGAGTGTGTTGTATTTATGCCAGGGAGTTTGTTAGAGAAAAGAAATACAAAACAGAAGCAGAAGCATTTGGCTGGAGCTTTGTCTTTGAGGATTTCGTACCTGAAGAGCTGAAAAAAAAAGTCACCCAAAAACTGGAGGTAAATCTAAATCCCATGGGGAGGAGTTTCAGGGATGATGGTTTTGCTTTTCCCCTGAGGAGCAGCTGCCTCTCAGTGTAGGGCCTGGCTGTGCTCAGTGGTTTTGCTTTAGTCTGGGCTTGTTTTGCTTTTGAACCTGACAGCAGGGTTGAGCTTGGGCTGATTCATGCTCCTCTGTTTGCATTCTCTGAACACTGTCAGACTGGACTCCTGAGCTGCTCCAGAGAGCTGGGAGGAAGCAAAGTACATTTCAAAATACTTTAATAATCAAACTTTAAAATAGAAAAACTGTACCAGCATGAGCCTCTTGATCTATTTTCACTTCTAAAAGCAGATGCCTCTGCTCTGTGGGAAAGCACTACCCAAATGCCTGTGATAACTCAAACTGCAGCATTTAACCTGTTCCAGACTAACACATGCTGCTGTGGGATGGTGTTGGGGGTGTTACCAGTTCACCTTTAACCTGGTGTCACTTCTTTCCCCAGTCAGCCCCGTGGTGGCTGCCCATTGAGAAGGCTTTTTGGAGACAGGTGAGTAAAAATCTGGTGTGGTGAATCCTCTCTGTGCTGGGAGTGTGTGTGTTAATGTGTGCTGAACCTTGTCAACCAAAAATGCAGTTAAAAACAGCAACTCTTGTTGCTGCATGTTCCATCCCTTCACCTGTTCCATCCTTTATTTCGTTTTTAATTGAAAAGTTTATAAAATCAATTCAAATCTGCTTCATGCAATTTTTCCTAGCCTTCAGGTCCTGGCTCCAGCATTAAGGACAGGCTGGATTACCCAGTGCTGCACGTGAGCTGGAATGATGCAAAGGCTTTCTGTGCCTGGAAAGGGAAGAGGCTCCTGTCGGAGGAGGAGTGGGAGTTTGCTGCCAGGGGAGGACTGGAGCGTATGTACCACAAGCTCTGACCTTTTTCCAAAGAGAGGCAAAGAGTAGTGTTAGTTCTGCCAGATCCAAACCTCCATCCAGGGATGTTTTCAGAGGTTAATCTGAGGAGGGTTGAACCACCTTTTTTTTGGGTTGGGACTCTAATAATAATAACAACAATAGTAATAATAATGAGTAGCAATTAAGCTGTTGCTGATTTCCATCTCTGCTTGCCTTCTTTGGCAGTGTCTGGATTAGACCCACAAATCCTGTTCCTATAATGATCAAACCAGTCATAAAAGCCTGGTTACAAATTGGAGTGACACAGGTGTCTTTTCCTCATGGCAGGAAGGCTGTATCCCTGGGGAAACAAGTTCCAGCCTAACCGTACAAATCTATGGCAGGTAAGAGCCTAAAAAATCATCCCACCTACGCTGAGCTCTCCTAGGGGTGTGTTTTTATTTGCCTGGTGTAAGTGTAACACAGCCCTGTGAAGAGCAGGACTTCAGCTTGTTCCTGTGGTGGTGCTTTGCTCAGAGTGACCTCTCTTCCCACAGGGTGATTTCCCACGGGTCGACACGGCTGAGGATGGTTATCACGGCGTCTCACCAGTGACAGCATTCCCTCCTCAGAACAGCTATGGTATGGAGCAGGCATCCTCATCCTGCTCTGGGGCACAGCATCTGCTTCTTAAATTAGCTCTAATTATAAGATCCTGTCATGGTAGAGTTTCAGATGCGATGTGGGATCATATCAGCATCTTGATGGAGTAACCAAGCCCAGGAAAAGCATTGATGGTTGGTGCTGAAGTTTGCTGATGTGAACCCAGTGCCCTTCAATGCATCAAACCACCTTCTGCTTTTAGTTAGAAGTTATTTTGCACTTCAGTGTGATTTATCTGAAAATCCCAAGCCCTTGTTTGGAGGGCAGGGGATGCTGTGCCCTCACAGAGATGAGACACATTAAAGGCCCAGTTATAAACTGGGGCCAGTTTGAAGTACAGTGAAGATCTTCTGGTTCCCAGTCTCACCATTAAACCAAACTCTTGCAGTGATGCATTCAATGTTGTGCCTCCTGCCATACACCAAAGAGCTTTGCAGTCCTTGCAAATGTGCTCTCATAATCTTGACACAAAACCATCCATGTCTCAGGGCTCTACGACCTGCTGGGAAACACCTGGGAGTGGACAGGGTCGGAATACCTGGCTCCAGGGCAGCCACTCTACGACCTGCTGGGAAACACCTGGGAATGGACAGGGTCGGAATACCTGGCTCGAGGGCAGCCATCCAGGCAGCGAGCTCAGAACATGCAGGTCCTGAGAGGAGCCTCATGGATTGACACTGCAGATGGGTCTGCAAACCACAGAGCTCATGTTACCACCAGGTAGGTCTGGGCAAGGCCCAGGTGCTGCTTTGCAGGGATTTCCTCTGGCTTGGTTTTATTTGGAGGGGGGGTTAGTTTAAAAGAGAATTGTTTATTCCTACTCAGATTTTCTGAGCAGCAGTTGGGAGAACATACTACAAATATGGCTAAAAACTTTTCCTGCTATAAATACATTCCTAATTGCTTCTCCAGCCATGTGTGTGTTTTCCACCAGGTATTGAGAATTAAATGTTTTTCTTGCAGTTATTCAAGGGAAGTAGATGTCTCTAGTCTGTTATAGCAGGTCACATTCTAGGATGTGCTCACTAGGAAGAATCCCTAATTTTGGGTCTCTTTTCCCTGTGAGGATGGGGAACACACCAGACTCAGCCTCTGACAACCTGAGCTTCCGCTGTGCTGCCGACATCCCTCCTGTCACAGCCCAGAAAAGCCGGACCAAACCCGAGCTCTGAGGGTGTCACTTGGGAACACCTGAGGCATTTTCTCCTGTGGAGATGAGCAGTAACCCCCGGTGTCACTTCCATTAAACCCTGATGGTTTTAAAAATTAATACTTTCAGCTAAAGCTCCTTTCAGCACTGGGACAGGGTGGGAGCAGCGATTGGGAATGGCAGGCAAGGTGGGTTTGTCTTTAATGTCCTTTTGGTGCAGTGGATATTCCAGCTCTCCTGTGGGTGTCCTTTTTGAGTAAGCATGTATGTGGGGCTGGGCCAGAGCTACTCTGACCTCCAGCCCCAGCCAGAGTGAACAAACACCCCCAGCCTCACTGTGACCACCACTGTGGGACTGCTGCCAGTGGGAGAGTGAACAAACACCCCCAGCCTCACTGCGACCACCACTGTGGAGCTGCTGTAAGGAACAGCTGCCAGTGGGCAAGTGATGGGACACATCCCTAGAAGAGGCACTTGTACATCAGGCTGCATCTCCTTGGGAAGTTCCAGCTGTGTACTATCTACTGAACCTTCCCAGAAGTAAAACAAGGGACCTTTATTAACCCTTGAGCAGTGACAAAATGATGTGTGTGCTCGTTTCTAAATGCACAGATGACACAAAACAGTGACCCAGCTCTCTATGGTATTACCACTAGCATAAAGGCTACAAACTGTGCACAAGCTCTGCACCAAACCTGATGGGACCAGGAGCCCCAAGCAAACAGGTGGATAAGGATACTGTTCTGAGCACTGCTCATCCCTCCTCGACCTCCAGCTGTCCCAAAGAAGGCACTTGAAGGTGCCCAGCTGTGCCCAGGGCTGAGCCTTCCCCATTGGCATCTGCAGCTGGTTATGCTCTGCTGAAAGGTGTTTTCTCCAAACCCATCCCTCACATCCGGACATACCCCAGGGGGAAATTGCAGCCATCTGCTGGGTTTGCCTTTGCACCTGACCTCAGGCCAGTGAAATGAAAGAAACACCAAGAATCACTGGTTGGTTTTTAAAGATTTTACTCGCCTATTGTGAGCAAACTCATGGGCTTAACACAGTGGTGATCAAAACAGCCCTTCCTCTGTTGCCAGGGTCAGCAGAACAGCCTTGCAGGTGTTCTCAAAGAGGGCAGCTCTGTTCTGTGCCTCCCCTTTCTTCACCCAGTGCCGGTAGGTCCTGAAGGCACAGGCGTCGATCAGCTTGCGGACGGGCTTCAGCGCGTACGGGTCGCGCACCACCAGCTCCCTGGTGACCGACTTGACCAGCCGGTACTGGTAGTAGATTCGCACCGACGCCAGGACGGTCAGGCAGATCACCTGCAGCACAGGGAAACAGGCTGGGACTCATGGGCAGTCCTACAACAGGACTGGATCAGCCCCACAGCAGCTGTTCGTGTGGAGTCAGGAGAGGGGGCTCCTGGCACAGGTGTTTAGTCCCTGTGGGGCTGATGGAGGACACAGGTTCATGTCGGAA
>NW_008659641.1:0-5980 GCF_000695815.1 Acanthisitta chloris | reverse complement strand
CCTCACAGGGAAGAATTCCTTCCTTATAGCTAATCTAGCCCTGCCCTCTGGCAGTGTGAAACCATTCCCCCTTGTCCCATCACTCCATACCCTTATCAAAAGTGCCTCTCCTGCTCTCTTGGAGCCTCTTAAAGCACTTGAAGGGGCTTTAAGGTCTCCCTGGAGCCTTCTCTTCTCCATGCTGAACAATTCCAGCTCTTTTAACGGGGTTTTTTTTTTAGAGGCAAGAGGCAAGTTTTTCCCTTCTCTTATTTAACTCCTTTCTGGGAAAAAGCCCTTAAGAAGTAACAGAAAGTAAGCACAAAAGTGCTTGGAGAAGGGTGGGTCTCCACCCAGGCTGCTACATCCTGCCAATGCCCAGGTCCATCAGCCTGGCTGAACTCACAGTTTCTCCCAGCTCAGCTGGGAAACCCATCCTGCTGCTGGCTCCTGCAGCTCCCAAGCTCCTCCTCACCTTGAATTTCCGGAAGGGGCTGAAGTGCCGGACCTCCTCCACGTCGTACTGCTGGAAGAAGGGGTGGGCCAGCGCCTCCCCGGCCGTGTACCTCTGCCGCGGGTCCACCACCAGGAACCTGGAGATCTGCAGGAGGGCAAGGGATCACCCTGGGGTATCCCACGTGTCTGCAAACCTCCCAAGTTTTCCCATCCCAAGCACCTACCAGGTCCTTGACAGTGTCCGAGCGGTCGTCCCACTCTGGGGAGCCAAACTGGTAGTCCCCGTTCATGATCATCCGCAGCATCAGCATCTGCTTGCGGTGCCAGAAGGGAGGGGATCCAGCCAGCAAGGTGTACATGATCACCCCAGTGCTCCACCTGTGGGCAGCCCAGACAGACCCTGCAGCCCCCTGTGTGGCACCCCAGGGGTGGCTACATGTGCCTGTGCCTCCCTGGAAAACTAGAAGGAAACTGCCCTGTGTGGTGTACTGTGAGGGAGGCTGAGCTCACTGCTGAGCCTCATTTGCCCTGATGGCTAATAAGGAGCAGAGGCTGCACTACTGATTGGAGTCGAGTTGCATCCTGGATGCTGCAGGAGGAAGCTGTGAAATGGAGGCATTTGTCCTTCTTGGTGTTTTTTTAAGGGAAGGTTGTGGAGTAAGATGTGGTGGTGCCAGTGAGGGTGGATGCTCTGGGGCATAGCTCAGGTTGGGGTGTGCCAAGTGTCCTACCATGGCAGTTAACAGTAGTGTTTGAACTGAAAAGGGGCTGAACTGCACCAGTGTGTTTCCAGTGCTTGGTTGCAGCTCTGAGCGCTGTGGACCTGAGCAAGGAGCCACCAGAGATGGTGGCAAAGTTCCAGAGATGGTGACAAAGTCCCTGCAGGGCTCTAACAGACCTTCCTGAGCTGGCTGCTCTCCCAGGGGCTGCCTTGGGTTCATGTATGTTTAAACAAGGTGTGTTCAAACAAGGTGTGTGTCTGTGTCTTGGAACTCAGCAGAGGTGATTTTTATGAGCAGGAAGTGTTGCTTTCCCTCCTCCCTGATGGAGCAAAGCAGGGAGATGGGCTTGTTTCCAGGCTGTTTCTTCCCCAGCTCTAAGCCAGAGCCCCCTGGTCACCCGGAAAACCCCTCAGATACCAAAGTTGTCTTTTGGTGCATGATTTAGTTCCTTCCAAACACACTAATGGGTCCCCATCAGCACAACTTTGGCTGTGCCTCAAACCACGTGTGTTTTGGGAGCAGCATGAGGGGCAAGGCAGGGGGGGCAAAGTCACTCACATATCAACCTCCTTCCCATAGCCTTGGTGCTCGTCATCCATGGAGCACTGCAGGATCTCGGGGGCCAGGTAGCCAGGTGTGCCACAGATCTCTGTGGAGACATGACAGAGCATCCCCCTGAGCCACCCAGGGGTGTTTGTGCCATCCTACCCACCCTGAGCAGTCAATGAGAGGGACTGGTGGGATCTTTGCAGTGATGGTGCTCACAGGGAGTAACTGAAACTCATATACATCTCACTGGTGACCTTCTTGGTGAATTATAGCAGCTAAAAGGTCAGTGAAAAGAGCAATGGGGGTGCTGGTGGGAGGGGATGCCTCTTGTTGGATATGTGGCCCTTTGCACATAGGAGTTGAGGGGAAAAAAACCTTAAGGTTGGGCACGAAATGGACACAGCAATGAGGATCCACTGGAGGGAAAAATAAGTGGAAAGAATAGGATGGTTTTCCTAACAGGCAGCAAAATTTTCCTGGCAAGGAGTGTGGAAGTCTTGTGCAGACAGTTTGTGTGTGACCCCAAGATCAGCACTAATTTGAACTCACAGCAGTGAGACTGGCCCCAAGGAGACACTGGGGCAGGAGAAACTCCACCGACTCGCTGTGGGCACTGCAGCACCAGGGTGGGCCATGGGCCAGCCCAGCATCACTCCCACCTCACCATCCCCTACCTTTGAGCTTCTCATTCTCGTTCAGCTGGCAGGAGAAGCCAAAATCTGTCAGCTTAATGTTCATGTCATCATCCAGGAGGATGTTCTCTGGCTTCAGGTCCCGGTGGACAATGTTGATGGAGTGGAGGTACTGGATCACTTCCAGCAGCGCTCGCATGATCTTCCTGGGGATGGGTGACAGCACATCTCCTAGCCCAATGCCCACCAGCACCTCACTCCCAGGGATGGGGACAGGGACAGGGACCATGCAGCTCAGCTCCTATGCCTGAGCACAACTTGGGGGGCTGTTTTTCCCCTGGGTGCTGTGCTGGCTGCAGGGTCCTTAGAACCCACACTATGCTTTTGTGACATGGCTCTCAGCCATCTGCATCTGGCCTTACCTGGTTTCTTTCTCGCTCAAGGTGACTTTCTCAGTGAGGTAGTCGAAGAGCTCCCCTCTCTTCATCCTGCATGAGGGAGGGGAAATGAAGTCAAGCAGCAGCTGAGCTGCACCAGCAAACCAGCCCCAAGCCCCTGGGGAGGATCACCCTCCCAGCCTGGGAGTCACTGCCTCTCAACAGCCCAGGGCATCCCTTACACAAAAGAACAAGATGACTTGTTGTAAAAAGGGATAAAAATGCCTTTACGCTGTAAAACATCAAGTGGGAAGAGAAAATTCTGTGCCTGGAGAGGGCAGGTTTTGGATAGAGTCATAGAATTGTTAAGGTGTAAGACCTGTAAGATGATCAAGTTCAACCATCAAAGATGGGACAGGGACAGGGCTGTCCCAGAGCCATCCCGCTCCACTGACATCCTGTCATCAGGAGTTGTGGTGTCACAGACACTCTGGTCCCACTGAGCATATAAATAACCCACAGGGATGCATGAGAGCTCCCACAAAATGTTACAGGGAAACCTGAGCAGCGCTGAGCCGCTGACGGAGGGAAACAGTGCTGGCGGCAAGGCTGCGACAAGCTCAGCAGTCAAAGCTTGTTTTTGCCTTGAGCAAGAGCTATTTGTCCCCACACTTTGTCCTGTCTGGGTCATAAAAAGCTGGGGCCAATCTCCAGAGTGGGAACAGGCCTGGGGTGCTGGCCAAACTGGTACTTACAGGTCAAACACCAAGAAGAAGAAGGTGCTGGATTCATAGCTGTCCTTCAGCTGGACTGCAATAAAACACAGGCACAGTGAGCACAGTGTATACCATATTCCTGTCCATCAGTGGTCTCAAAATTGCTGATTTAATTGCTAATTGAATTAAGGAGGAGTTATCTTCACTAGTGGTTTGGTTGGGAGACAGCC
The DNA here is from genome assembly GCF_000695815.1 of Acanthisitta chloris. Lineage (NCBI taxonomy): Eukaryota > Metazoa > Chordata > Aves > Passeriformes > Acanthisittidae > Acanthisitta > Acanthisitta chloris. Next base: position 2,319 of record NW_008659641.1, on the reverse strand, counting down.
TGGGCAGCACGTGCACTGCTGGCATGTGTGCAGAGGTAGAGCAAACGATGCCCTGTGTTGTGGCAGGACCATCAGAGCTCTGACCCTCCAGGGATTCCACTCCAAAAACCCTTCCTGGGAACATCTCAAAGAATAAAGAGGGCAGCAAACCCCCTTGCCCTGATGCTCAGGGCCTGACTTACTGACGTTTGGGTGGCCCGAGACCTTCCGGAGGATGTCGATCTCTTTAGTGGTGGCTTCGCGCAGTTCCTGCACCTCCTTGGGGGATATGTTTCCCGCCGTGATGTCAATAATCTTCACAGCATACTCTTGCCTGGTGCTTTTGTGGATGCACCGACGGACGACACTGCTCACCCCCCTGCCAGGGACAACACAGACACCGTGGGGGTTCCATCCCTCCCCATCCAGCCCAACTCCACAGCTGTGCCAGCAGCACCTTGGGGCTGGTTGGTATTTTCACGCACGAGCGGGTCTCACTCTGTCACCCTGTCTCGGTGGGACAGAAGGTTTTGAGCTGCTGGAAAGTGCTGTTCCATGCTATTTTTAGCCCCATGCTGCTGTGGGCCCTGTTAGTATCAGATTCCCAGGGAACACTGTTCCTATTGGGTACTGGAGTTCATGAAACCAAAACAAGCTTTTTGCCAGAAACAACCTTTACCTGCCCAACACCTCCTTCGGCTCATACTTTTCATAAAACTCTTTGGATGAGTTCCAGTCTGGTAGGTCTTCTTCCTTGGTCATCTCTGGCTCCTGACTGGAACACTCTGGGCTCGTCTGCTGACAGAAGGGGCTGCAAGAAGAAGAGTGAGGATGGGCACACTGCCCCCAGGGCAGGGACCCTCAATCCCTTCTGGAGGAGAAAATATTGAGGAGGAAGAAGGAGGAGGATGCTCCTGGACCAAACAACAAAGGGGCTATTTTGCTGGTTGGAAAAGCCAAGCTTTGCCCTTGGCACCCTGTGGAGAGCCCACTGAGAACAGCAGAAATCCCCTGTAGCCTGCCTGTCCCCCCTGGCTGGGGTCAAGGCTTTGGGAATTGCTGCAGCACCTCAGAACCTCATCCCTTCCTTGCACTCACCTCACAGGACAAGCAGCAGCCTCCAGAAACGTCACCCTGTGCCAACACGACCCCAAGTCCCTGCCAAGCACTGGAATCTGCCTTTGGTTTTTTTCCTTATTATTTTTAAGACAAAAAAAGTTTCCTTTGGCTGAGAAGAAAGAGAGAAAAATAATGTTTACAGGGAAGGGAAATGGACTAAGGAGGGCAAACAGGTGGTGAGGGTGAGTGAAGCAGGTCAGGGTGCAGGCAGGGACCAGGTGCCTGGGGACAGCCAGCGCTGCGGGGTCAGCCAGGGCCAAGCCAGCATGAGGACAGTGTCTGAGCAAGCTTCCTCAGCCACCACAGCAGCTGCCAGCAGCCTCCAAAACTCCTGAAAGGCTCCTGTCCCATTTATTTTTCCTATTTCAGGGCTGGGGTTTTTTTGCTATGTGCTGCCGTTGCTGGAGGAGGAGCAATGTGACAGTGTTTTAGTAGAGGGGAGGAAAACTAAGCAGTACTCCTGACCCCTAATTTTAACTGGCTTTTCCCTTTAAGCCCTCAGAACTGGATGTCCTCAGTTTGTTTCTGTGCCCATACACGGAGTCCAAGCGGTTAGAGTGGCAAGCAGCTCTTAACAAGTTTGGACAGCAAAACTGTCACTTTGTGGTGACAATTTGTGGCAGGGGAAGGGACAGAGATGGGCAAGAGATCCCTGATACTGTGGGTTTTCCTTTGCCCTCCTCTCCGAGGTGGCAATAACTGTGCCAGGGCAGTGATCTTTCTAAGTACATTAAATCTCATTATCATTGTGTATCTGTCCTGACCCGGTTGTAAGGACCGATGTGGTGTTTTGGGTGTCTGTCCACTGCTGCTGCTGAGAGGTGTCTAATATAGGTTGGAGTATTTCTAAACAGCTACGAGTTTGGTTTCATTTATACCATTTTAGCTGTTGAAAAATATTGTAATGCTAAACCATGTCTGGGCTGGAATTATACATGAGAGGGCAGGATCAGGAAGTAGAGAAAAAAGAGTTAACTCCGAGGTGGGTGAGAACCAACCACTTTGATTATTTTTGAAGTGGAAAAATCCAAGTCCTGGGGGTTTGGGGATGCGGGGAAGGGCTGGGGGCATCCGCGGAGCACTGCCGGGAGCAGCCTGGGACCTGCGTGCTGCCTTCTGCGGGGAGGAAAGAGCCGGGAGTTCGTTTCAAACAGCCTGGAATTACAGAGGCAGGGCACTAAGGGGATCCTCTGCGTTTATTGTGGGCGTGCAGGAGGGGGC
>NW_008659640.1:67519-89465 GCF_000695815.1 Acanthisitta chloris | reverse complement strand
CGGGGCTGGGCAAAACGAAAAGCGATGAAAAAGTAAATTGTTCTCCTGGAGTCTGGCAAAGGAATTTTTCTCCCCCACCCCCGTTTCACAGTTATTTGTTTTTCAAAGTATGGCCTGGTTCAGCCTGCTTCGAAAAAGTGGTAAATGGGTGTCACTTCAGAGTGTTTTGCTGTTGGGTATCAATAGATGATCTTTGACAGACCTCAGCCTGGATGCGTGTGCTAAAGCCCTGACTTTTTAATCCTTCATGCCTACAGTGCAGCTGTTAGATCCCTTTTAGACGTTTAACAAGCACAGCCTATCTTTGAAGATGCTCAACTCACAGCTCCTGCTTTCTCTAATATTGGACAACTAAGACTGAAATTTTGGTTAACACTGAGCATCACTTTCATGTATTGAGGTTCCATTCCAAGGTGTGCACGTGCACACATTTATAATAGTTCATTCACAATAGACCTTTCAGAAATTATGATGCACGTCTATGGCTTCCTGTGTCATCACATGCAGCATCTTCAAAGGTGAGATAAAAAATAGCAGCATGTTCCTGGGGAAGGGATATACAGGGTCTTTAAAATTATTCTCATGTGCAGTCAATTGGGAAGTATCAAATAAAATGTTTCCTGCTGCTCTTAACCCCCTTTGAGGCATATATAGACTTGATTTATAGAGAGGTGGGATTCTGAAGCTTGGGAAGCAAAAAGCAGCAGGAACTTCACAACAAGGGGATTAAGAGCCTGTCCAAGAGCTCGGGAGAAAAGTTTTATCTTCTGTCTTTGTGTCACATCTGTGCGTAGCACTCAGTTGGACACGTGTGTCTTTTGGCTATAAGAGTTGTGTGTAATGTGAGACACACAGAAGAAGTTTTACATGAACATTACTCTGTTATAAAAGGAATCTCAGGAGAAATAATACATATGGTGACCAAAGTGCAAATGTGACCATAATGCATAAACCAGTTACATACTGCATGAGTTGAACCACTATTCAAGGCAAAGAGAAATCTTTCAGCAGGGAAATACAGAATTACCAAGCAAACTGCAGAAACACACAACATGGCAGTAAATGAAGCAGATGTTTAGTGTCAAAACCTGGAAAGAGTGGTATATTAGATAGAAAGAAAATAAACCTGTAGTGTAAATCACAGATTTTTAAGTTAACCATTTCATTTCAGGAAAAGGATTTTGAGGGTACAGTAGACATGGCAATAAAAGCCCCTAAGCAAGGCAAAGCTTTTGGAAAATAATACTACATTAGAATGCTGAATTGTAACTGCAATGTAAACCAGAATTATATAATGCAGATTTAATAAGTATATGGAATACCATTCCCTGAACAGTCTCGTATGGAATATTGATCATAGTACTGCTCATCCCATCTCAAAAAGCAATTGCAGAATCATCAGAGATGATCTAGACAGGAAAAACAAGAAGAACCAAACACATGGAAATATCTTTTCTGTAAAGAGGCAGAAGGAGTTTGTTTACAAAAGAACAAATACAAATATATAATTAAATTACTGGTATTTAAAAAGTAAGATAGGATTTTCTCTCTGTCTCATAGGAGAATAACAAGGTAATGGTCAATGAAATTATGTCAGCTGCAATACATAGCGTCTCATTTCATGTAATTAGGAGTAGCACTAATAGAAATAAGCATTTATTCTGTGGAAACATCCAGTCAGCCCCAGTCAAGAACAGAGGTTGTACTGAGCACTGTAAACATGTAACATCAAATACCAGGCCAGCTGGGACAGATTCAGCGTCCCTGTCCTTCACGTCACAAGGAACTGGGACCAGTGGGTGCAGCTGCTGTTTCCGCGGCCATTATTTAGCCTACAGATAAGAATCAATGCAAATGATTTTCCTCCTGTGAATTCAGAGGCAAAGCAGCAGTTCAAAGGATTGCTACCCAAGCAAAGAATAGCATAGTCTTTCCCAAAAGAAATAAAAATGGAACAGTTGGGGGGGAAAAAGGGATACTTTTTCTGTATCCGATGAATTTCCATGAATAATAATGAACATGCTGTTTTCATTTTTAAGGTGACAGGAGGGGATGAAGGCCAAGCATAACAAAGAATGAATGGTAAAAGTGGAAAAAGTCTTCCATAATTTTGGCTCCCAAAGTGCTCTGAAAAAGCTCGGTGTATCTTAGCTCTCACCCAGCTTTCCAGTTTGTTTCCAAGAGCTCAGAGGACAGAATTGATGTGGAGTAGCCATAAACCTGAAAAGGGGTTGTAGTAATGACATACAAGTCAAAATGTCCAGTTCAAGTTTAGATGCTGCTTGAGGGCTCAGTGTTGAAGCCAGGATGTTTTTCCATCAGGAGGCCGTGCTATGGCAAGACTGGTTGATGGAAAAACTTCTTAGCTGAAATCTTTCATTCGATGCTTTGCAAATATTGTCATGGCAGGAGATAAGAAAGTGGGGGGTTGTGTTTCCTAGGCACGTAAATTAGAAATGCTGCTAACTCATGATAATTAATAAAAGCACATATGGAAATATGTAATCAGAGAAGTATTTGTGTGATATTTTATGCTCAAAGAAATCTACATGTATTTAAACTTATTTGAAAGTAATATCCTTCTATATAATTTCCCTTTAAAAGAGAAGAAAATAAGGTTTCAGATGTCATTATAGTTAACTTGTCTGACTTCCTCATTAGATGAATTGGAGCAGCATTTAGCTTTGCTAAGAAGTGGGAATTGGCTGTCTTTCTACCATCCCTTAAATCTGGAAAACAGTTGGTCCAGTTTGGCTCCTAGAACAAGTTTAGGGCTGTACTATATTGCCAGTGAGACTAGAATATGATAAGGTAGAGGAAACTGTTCTGCTTCTTTATTAGCCAGCACTTGCACACACACACACACACACACACACACACACACAAACACACATGCAGTGGAAGAATCCTAATACTAGCAAAGCAAGTTTCCATTTCCCTTCGTTATATAAGTTGCATAAATAGAGTGAAATGAGTGAAATAGCAATCCAAATCCAATTCATTTAAAACTGTTATTTAGTGATGAAAATACTAAATTATGAGAATGTCTTACCAGTTTATTCTCTCAGTCCTTTCAAAATAATTGCTGGAAATGCTTCCCAAATAAACATAGTTATGCAGAGCAGTTCAGTCATTGCATAACCTGCCTTCCCCTCTGGGATAACAGTGCATATGTCCTACAGGAAGCCATGCAAAATAGTAGCTTCCTCCTATTTTGATTTGAATGTGATTGAGCATTTGCGTCAATCAAAGAACCATGAGAAATCATTGTTAACCTCGGGAAAGCAGCAGCTTCTCAAAGCTGTTTGTAATGCATGGACATTGGTCTGGAAAGTACCGTCTAACTTCATCCCCTGAAAAATGTGATTTAGGATTTGAGTTTAACATATTAGCATTTAATATGTCAACCCACCAGTATGCTCAAATTTTAACCTTTTCCAATTTCTACGGGAAATCTCAGGATAAGTTGGAAAACTGTTACTAAGGCTCTCCAGCCTTCTCTCCTTTCAGCTAATTAGTGCCACATCTTTCAGTTCTTCCTTGTACGTCATGTTTTCCAGCCCTCTGATCATTCTTTTTCCTGGATTGTCCCTACCATTCCTGCAGTGTCTCACCGAGCTAGGATCAAGTCATCCAGTTGTACACATATCAGTACTAAATGCAGTGGAAGGGATATTTTGGGTACCTTGCAAGCTATATTCCTGCTAATACAGCCGCCCTTGGATATGCCTCCTTGGCAGCAGCCTGATATTTTTGACTCATGGTGACTATCTGTACTCTCTGTTCCCTTTTTTTAAATACTTGCCATGTACTCAGGTGTTGCCTGTGCACCTGTTTACTTCTGCCTAACTGTGTGTTCTTGGTCTTGATCCTTTTTAATTTCATCCTGTGCTTGCAATCCATTTATCCAATTTATCAAGATCATTTTGAATTCTGTGCCTGTACTCCAGTGTGTACTTGGCCTCACCAAGCTTAGTGCAGATTTGCTGAAGGACACAGGTCTGGGCAGTGATGGGGTGTGATGCAGGCAGGTGAAACTGTAGGTGGACTTAGGATCCAAAGACTGTAGGATCTAAGTAGGGAGATTATGCCATGGTTGTATTGTGTGGGATAGCAACAAAGATAGTGCAGTGACTGGTTCACATGGGCTGCAGTCCCTGGTAACTGCACCACGTAGTCCAGTTCCAGCTGCGTTCAGCAGATCCTTCTGGGCTTCTGGCGTGGAAAATTGGATAATGTATGCACAGAGTTTGTTGGAGTTTAGTAGGGAAGTAGGAAATGTGTAGGGCAGATTTCATTCCAGGCCCTTCTTGAGTGCACAACAAAGCCTTTATTTACAAGCTACATAACTTATTTTTTAAGAGCTTTTTAGCAATTACTGTCTAGTTAGCAATTTTCAATTAGCAGTTGCTCTTATTAGTAGTTTTACTAGTAACTGTGATTCTGAATTGAAGTATTGGGTTTATGCATAGCCTTACACATAATTACTGAGTCAAATTATAAGGGGCTCTTTTTACTAGTTGTGGTTGTTTGGAGGAGACTCAGTTATGAACTATGTAAATCAAAGATTAGTCAGATATTTTCCAAGCACCTGTCTTTGCAATTTGGACCATGCTGTTTAGAATTGTAAAGGCTGCTAAGCTTGTGTGAAGAGAACCCTGACACCACTGGAGAGTGCAATAGCTTTCACTCATGTCAGTGGATCCAGAATTTAATCCAATTCACAGCTTCAATCTCGCTCTGCCCTTATAACAGACAGTCACAGGGAGTTGTTGCCCCAGTGGCCCTGTAGCTAAAGGCTTCTTTCCCTCCTCCATACAGCTCCATGCTATTCTCTTTCTTTCGTGTTTCTAAAACCTGATGCTGCTTCACTCGAGGCTTTGCAGCAGATAAATTCTGTATCTGCAGAAGGGAGTGGGATACGTATTGGAATCTGTTGAGGATCTGACCAGCATCAGCACAGTGGGCAGCAGGATGTCCAGCTCAAAGCTTTCTGCTGTATTTGTTTTACAGCATGCCAGAAATGGATCATGGGGGGAATACTCTTGTGGGGGGAAACATGAAGTAAATCCAAAGCACTTTGAAATGCATACTTTTATGAAGATCTCCTCATGTTTTTCTGACAAAAGGCCATGGAATCTCACCCAGCAATTCAGAATTAGTGCAAGGTTTTAGAAGGACTATTTTTTTATACAAGGATTCAAGTCCAATGTGTCCCTGAGTATGTTGCTCACAGCCTTCCTTGCTGTTGAACATTTCTGGTGGTTTTCCTTTGCATCTATCTGTCTTCAGTAACATGCATGGATCCTATTATGCTTTTTCTCCAATAGAGCCATCCATGCTCCCATTTCTGTATTCATACACCACAATTCTCTGTTAAACTTCTCACACATTAACCTGACAATTGGAGTTTCTACAGGCTCCTTTTCATCACAAGTTGTTAGTATCATTTCTCTCCTTGTTTTTCTGGAGATGTTTTTTCAGCAGATTTTCCCAGTAACGATCTTTCTGGAAACACAGAGAGCACCAACAACTCCTTTGCCATGGTTTAACCCATCTAGGGCAATAAGAATAACTACTTCGCTCTGAGAATGTGTCTGCCTGGGTCTGCTAGTACTGTTTCTCTCTTTGCACAGTAACTGCTTTTCACAAAATCATTTTCTAGCTTGGAAATGACACCAGTTTTCTTTGTTCTTTTACTGAACAACTTAAATTTCTCTGTGTTAGGTAGTACCTTACTAATTGATCTTAGTTGGTCTGTATTAAGGGTTTGTCTTTCCCATTATTTATATCTCTATAACTTTTTGTAATTTGCAGCTTTTTCCAGCAATAATTTTGTGGTTTTCTTCAGATCATTCAGTATGGTTTGGGTCCATTTAGTATGGACCAGACTGATATTACACATTGCTGGGGGGTTGATCAAAAATCCTGTAGCGTTGTGAGCCAAAGCCCTACAGAAATCTTACAGGAGTTTACTTTATCAAACCAATTCATAGTCTCATGGGGAAATAGGAAGGGGTTTTTTTTCCTGACAAAACTAATTTTCTGTGTTGACTGGCGTTAATTGTACTATCATCCTTTAATTGTACACTGATTTCTTCCTGTACCAGCCTTTCCATCAGTTTCCCTGACGTTGATGTCAGGCAAAATGACCTGCAATTTCCTTATTAAATAATGGAACAATGCTTGCTTCTCCTCTGTCTTTGGGAACTTATGTGGAATTTCAAGACATGTTTTGCTTAGTTTAGTTCTTTCTAATTTTATCTGACTGAGCTTTAGGGTCAATGCCTGTCAAACAGGTATTGTTTTAATTCTTGATATTTTGGAATCTTAGCAGTGAACATGAATTTCTGCTTCAGTAGATCACATGAGGAATATTTTAGTGGCATAGAGCTGGTGAAGTATTATGCTGTGGGCATAAAAATTGGTTTTAGGGCATTTTAGGAACCCACAGACATAATCTGGTAATGAGGTAAAAACATTAATCTCTGTGAAAGTGCAACAAAAAACTTAAACAGTAAATAAAGTTAATAGAGATATTATTTATATATAACAATGATATTGTAACCGAAAGGTATAGCCACAAAGTCATCACTGTTCTGAACAAGCCAGGAAAATGTGTAAGAGATTAGGCCAAATGAATATAATGGGCTTGCATGACATTTTAGTTATACTCAAGAACAAAATGTGTGAGAACAGTCAGACTGAAAAGAGGTTATTATACAGGAATGTGTGTCTATTTCAGCACCCCACTGGATTTCTTTTGGAGGGGTATGGCATACTCAGGATCCTTCCATTGCTCCTTCAGTTTTCATACCTATCCCTCAAGACATCTATGCTGTAGACATTTGTTCAGCCGAGGGAGTCTGAATGAGTGTATTCACCATGTACCATTGGTGATCCCACATCAGCAGCGATCTGATGGAGAGGTGTTCCCCACAGTGCTGTTCATGCTGCCTCATCTCTTGTTTTTTAAAGCTTTGGCTGATGTGAACACCTGGAACTTTCAAAACCTTTTGATACTTGGTAACTGGTTTCTCTCTGGCAAATGAAAGAAGAAAGCTATTAGAGCAAATCAGTGAAATAGATCTTTAGATGCTCCCATCAAATAGCTTGGGGTCAGCATCATCTTGCCTTCCTGAAGAAGGGAAGCTGTATTTCTCAGGAAATTAGTGAGTGTTCCAAGGGCTACCAGGTCCAAATTGTCCTGGCTACATATCTTTTCACCCTTGGTGCTCCATTTCTGAAATTGCTACTTACATTTCCTTGCTGGCAGGTTGCACACTGTTAGTTTTCTGAGGCAGGGGTTGTCCATGGCCATGTGTTTCTGCAGCATTTAGCATAGTTGGTACTTGATGTGCTGCTGTAAAACCAATGCAAAGGACAAAGTAAACCCATTTTTGTTGGAATCCAAATACCGTTTTGCATCACTTACAAACTTTTCTACAAATCAGGGTCCCCTCATTAGATCACTGAGGACAGAAATAGCTGTCACTGGTCCTATACTACAGGTGGCTGTAGCAAAATGGAAAGATAATGTGATTTGACTTAGGCTGTAGAAAAAGTTTCTGTCGTAGCTGAAATTACATCAAATGAGTCACTTGTTTTTAGTATCGTGTTTAGGCTTCTAAATCACCAGGGAGCTGATTTGTAATCTATCTGTGCTTTCTATAGCTACGGGGATTACACAGCTACTTCTGGCAGCCTATAGCACATCCTAGGAGAGACAGCGTTTCATCAGCAGTGTGGCAGACCTAATTTGGCATCTTTGCTCCCAAATGGATAACGTGAGCATCTGCAGACAGCACGTGCCTCACTGGTGGCTGCCTGATCTGCTAGCCTGTGGGCATCCCTGCGTGTTAGCTACTGTGGCACCTTTAAGGCCTTCAGTGGAGGTTTTAGACCAGGAGAGAATCAAACTGTGTGAGAGCAAAGCTGTCGGCAAGAGCTAGGCACATGGGGACAGCAGTACGGAAATAAGCGCATCATTTTGCTAAACTGTTCCAGTACGGAACAACAATATTAAGAAGACTCTTGATGAGCCTAAAACTCCTTCCAGCTGCTTGTGAGCTACCGGCTGGGCCTTACATTTCTGCTTTCTGGCTGCTCTGGCTGCTAAGTCTGGTCTCTTTTTAGAAACTCAAAGAGAAAACATTTAATTTTTATTTGAGTTTATTGAATTTATGTTAATTTTATTTATTTTCAGAGTAAGATGTTTATGTGGAAACAAGTTTGTGTGGTGTTCTCATGGCTCAACCAATAATCTGAGCATCCCTGAGGAAATGAAAAGTGACACAGCATGAGCCAGCCTGCAAGGACAGCTGAGTGCTTGCAGGCTGTGGCCTGGCTTCTCAGTTCATCCTGCACCAGACACATACATGTTCCCTGCTGTTTTCCTCCTTTCTATGTGAGACTGGGTGACAGAGGTGCAAAGTGGACTGAAAGGCAGGATTTGGTGTGTGGGGTACATGGCCTTTATCTGACTTTTTTTTCCTTTGTTAGTGACCTAGAAGGGGAAATTTCTGTGTTTTATAAGAATTTTATGCTACCTAGAGCACCTGATAAACTCTGTCAGTACAGTGACTAACAGATAAAAGCGCAGGCAGAGAAGTGTTGCAGGATTGCAGTCCTGGACTTCAGTACCTTTATACAGACTCCAGATTCATTTATACTGTGTGATCTGAATTTGCAGTATGTGCATTTCGATTGCAATTGCCAAAATGTACTTTATCTTTGACTGCTGACTTACGAGTTTTGTGAGGAAAACTCCACCACGGATTAAATTTGCACTGACAGGATTGGGTTCTGTATTTACAGGAAACAGTTACTTCAGGCCCCCTGAATCACATCTCTTCCTATGTTCTTGCTTTAAGGTCCTGGAAACCCAGGGTAAATCAGGAAACATTTGTCACTGGACGTTCTTTCAGAGTCTAGGAAGTCAAACATGTTATTGATAATTGACCAGAAGAGTTCTTTTGTTAAATTTATGTCATCTATCAATCTGCTGTTAATCTTTCAGATGTGGATTGATTTATCCTTCCAGCATTTCTCTCTTAGGCAAAATATTTTTGTTAGTTTATAGGAGATAAATCACTTTACTCTTCCCTTTATTTACTTAGTGGCTTACTCTTAATTTCTTGACCTCTGTGTGAATAAAAATCTGAGCTTGTTTTGCTATTTAGAAGTATTTTGAGGAGATAGGAGAATAGACAGTTGTATGGAAGGAAAACTGGCAAAAGGAAAAAAACCCACAAAACAAATCAGTCTTCTTGTTGGGTTTGAATTTTTAGTGAGGTTGAAAGTTGTTCATTTTATATGGACTAATATTCAGTTCAACTGATGTATGGAGCTTAATATTGCAACCAGGTAAATCAAATTTTGGCACTGCTGTAATCTTGTAATTCTATGGCTTGCTATAGTATGAATTACTTAGAACAGAAAATGTATAACAAAAAAGGATATAAATATATCTATAGAAACAAAAGGAACAGGAATTGGAATTATAGTTACCAATAAGGAGGGGAAATAAAAGTTGTTCTTTAACTAGTCAGCAAAACTGAAAGTGAATGCTGCAAGTCCTCCCACTGCTGTAATCTTGTAATTCTATGGCTTGCTATAGTATGAATTACTTAGAACAGAAAATGTATAACAAAAAAGGATATAAATATATCTATAGAAACAAAAGGAACAGGAATTGGAATTATAGTTACCAATAAGGAGGGGAAATAAAAGTTGTTCTTTAACTAGTCAGCAAAACTGAAAGTGAATGCTGCAAGTCCTCCCAAGTGCTATCTCCCAAGTGCTACCCAGCCATAAAACCTTGTAGAATGTAGCTTTAGCCACAGATACAGCCCAGCTGAGCATTGAGCTGAAACATGCACAGTCCTATTGTTCCCATTTGCTAACAGTGCTTGCTTGCTTCGGGGGTCCCTGCAGGTTCTGGCTGTTTTTCATTTCAAGTGGCTCAAAGCCTGAGGACAGTTGCGGTCACTTCACATCTCAGTAGGAAAGCTCCGGAGTGAAACAGCCTCACTCATTCAAAAACAGACCTTCTTTCTTTTTAATTTTAGTTTTCAGTTCCCCTAGGATTCTTGCTGTTTCTGAAGAGCTGTGCCCATGAACAGTAATATAAAATAATTGCTGAAGCTCTTACTAGAAGTTAATCAAAAATAACCAGAGTGAAACATTTTCCAGTTTGTGTGTTTATTTATGTCTTTGAGTATCTGTCAGTTCCATTGACTCCAGGACCCTTCAAATTCACTAGCCAGCATGAGGCAAATGCAATGGAAAGATGAAGGTACTAAAATAGTGTGCACATCTCACGAAATAAGAGCCCTGTTGGAAAGAGACACAGTGTTCATGCCCCCATGGAGCGTCAGAGTGTCACTGACCATCTCAGGAGAGGACAGTGCCCAGGCAGCAGAGAGCTCTACAGCCTATATGGTCCCAGGTACCTGTTAGACAGCAAGGACTCTCCTGCATGATTCAGTTAACAATCTCTCAGTCGTAAAATGCAAATAGGAAAAACACAGCTGGATTCATTCTGATGCTCCCAGAGCAAACAGCTCTCCTGTTTCAGGCTGGACTCTTGCTCTCTCGCGTCTTTCCCTCTGCTAAGGTTGAGCTTAAACATGTCTTACCCTCTACTTCAAAGAGCAGTATGGAGACAGCTTAACTTTCATTTGCCCTCCTAGTTTTAGTTTCTTTTTGGAAGGAATCAGAAATGTCCCTCTGCATATTGCCCATCACCCTGTAATTACCCTTCCAGCTTCCAGATGAAGAGTAAAGTTCTTTTCTGGTATCTCTAGTGTTCTCACCACATTCCACCATAGTCATTGTTGGAGAATGGCTAAGAGAGCAGGGATATAATCCTGGGGAAGGCCAAAAAGAGCTAGGCCGCAGTCCCCTGGGAACGTACAGACACAGTCCTGGGAACGCACCTGGGAATGCAGTGTGTACAAGCAAGGCTCTGGAGATAGTAACTTATATATAGATAGGGAGTCTCTAGTGTTCTCACCACATTCCACCATAGTCATTGTTGGAGAATGGCTAAGAGAGCAGGGATATAATCCTGGGGAAGGCCAAAAAGAGCTAGGCCGCAGTCCCCTGGGAACGTACAGACACAGTCCTGGGAACGCACCTGGGAATGCAGTGTGTACAAGCAAGGCTCTGGAGATAGTAACTTATATATAGATAGGGAGTAACTCAGCTGGACAGATGGCAGATGGCAAACTCGTCCTGTCCTTGAGGGTGAAACAAACAGGTTCGAGAAAAACAGCTAGGAATGCACCCAAGCCTGGGAAAGCAGGAGATAAGCCTCACAGCTGCAGCTGTGAGTAAGGGGAGTACCTGAATGCTATCTTTAGAGCTTAGCCAATTAAAAGTGATGGATAATTGTACGCCTGCTTCTGCACTGTATAAAAAAGAGCCTGTCGGACAATAAAGATGGAGCTTGCTGTATCACCCACACGGAGTCGGCCGCTTGCTTCCCTGCGCGGAACCTTCACCTTTCCCAACAAGTCATCTCATCCATGCTCTTATCATCACCAGGGCTTGAAAATATCTTACCGTCTAGTGCAAAAGCACAATATCCTCTTCAAATCACCCTCAGAAAACTCTTCTTTCATGGCACTTAGACTCACCAGTCAATAGCAACAGAGAACCATCATTATCTGACCACGCACGCTGGTGGTTCTGGTTTGTTGCTTCCCTTTTGATCTTCCTGTGTGCTGCTCACGGATCTGTGCTGCTTAGCAAAGGTCCTTGGGACGTGGACCAGGCCTTTGTACTTTGTACAGAGTGTTTCTGTTCTCTGGCTGAATGTCTTGACCTTTAAAAGGCAACTCTAAGCCTGTCAAAATGTGGTTTATTTAATAAAGAACCTAATTCGGAGATAGCAAATCTCTGTTACAGGCCCGAAATTCTCTGTGCGTACTGTTCATGCCAACCCAGTTTTGCCCACACAAATGTTCACAGAGCTCAAAAAAAAAAAGAGCTGTAAACACAGAAAAAAGGCCTTCAAAATGATGAGAAAAGCTTTCTTAATATTTACGTTCTTCCTTGTTGACAAAATGGGTAATTTGAATTGAACTTTGTCTGTTTTTATTCCAAAAATGAGAAAAATATAACTGATATTTTATTCCTCAGCGGAGCAGATTAGTCAGCGAGCTAAGCACAACACAATGAAATGGAGCAATTTAAAGAAGGCCATTAAAGGTAAAAACATTTGAGTAATCAACAACAATGTTCCCTTCAGTACAGGACATTACCAGAAAGCTGGTTGTGCTGCAGGCCTCGTTGATTTTCACTGGCTACGAAGTAGAATAGAAACTTTCTCCATAAATCCCTGGGTGCTAATGGAGGAAGGTGGCTGTGTAATCTGAGCTGCCTGACCCTGGCAAAGGAGCTGACTGTAAGCTCACTGCCTAAAGAAATGATTGAAAAAGTCAGTGCTGGGAGGAGAACTTGCTGTTTTATTAATGTTTATCAGATTAAAGAAGTGAAATAACTGAATCAATATGAGCAGTGCATCAAAGCAGGGGAGTGAAGGGAGAAAAAATGCTTTTGAAGTGTGCCATGGCCTGTCTCAGAGAACCCCTCATCGATCTGCCTTCCTGGGCATCCTGTCAAACAGCTGGCATGGCCTGTGCTCTGCACCATTCATACAGCTGTGCTATCTGGAGCACAGATGCTTTCCCTTGTGCCTGGTAATTCCTAGCCAGCTTCCAGAGTTTTGGCAGAATCATTCACAGATGTTCGAGACACAGGGATGAGACAGAAATTAATTGAAAAGGGATATGAAGTTATTGCATAGTTAATACTGTTGTCTTTATCTCTGTAAAGTCTATCTCTGTGGATCTGCTAGGAAATGATATATGCACATTGCATTAAAATTCCTTCTTGAAAGTTACATATCCCAGAAATTAAGGAAAGAAGCTGCTTTATTTGTATGTAAGAGTTTTGATGTGCTTTGAAAGGCACTGATCTGTCAGAGCTAGGGCTGAGATCCTTATCCACAGAGCATGGTGCACAGCTCAGTCTTCAAAGAGCCTTCTAATGTGCCTGGCCAGTGACTTATGCTCCCTTGTCCTCGATGGGTCTCTGCCTGTTTGCAACCCCTGGCTCCCCCAGGTCACTGCAGTTTGCCAGAAGTGAAAGTAGTAATGACTTTCTGATGTTAACAGAATCTGCTGGAAAGTGACTGGAATAAACCCCTCGCTTCTTGAATGCTGCCAAACCACCTCCAGATGGGTGGTGGGCTCAGCTCCTGTGGGCTGTGAAATTTCATTAAGAGGCTTGAGGCAGCACATACATGCTGTTTACTTAAGTGCATGTTCTCCTGCTAGTTGTGGTTTAACTCATTTGCTGTGCCTGGCTGCTCTGCAGCCTCTGGTTCTCTATCCCAGTGCTGCTCTCAGGCAGCTCAGCAGAGGTGTGAGGCTGGAGTGGCATCCTTTTCTTCTTCTCAATACCGCACATGTGCTGTGGTTAGCTAAACCTCCACACCATGAGCTTTTACCCTCAGGGCAGTTCCACAGAGTGCTGCCATCTCCCTGCTCTTACTTGGCACTGCTGTTGGAGTGGTAGGAAAGTTGCTTTGGATTAATGAGAACATGAGAGCACAGACTTTAGACAAAGACCTTTCTCCTTATTCCTAAGGATTAAATATGTCCCTATGGAAGTCAGTGGAAACTGAGGAGGCCCTAAGTATACATTTATAGGAAAAGTGAAAAACAACCTAGTGGCAGACAACAGGTATTTTAACAAGCAAATCTAATTATTCCCTTTTCACCACATGTTCTGCAAAGCACAGTAAGCACTGTATTTGCTGGCAAAGAAGGGAAGTCTGGGGAATCTATTCATTTTCCTCCACATTTAAACAAACACTTTCTTATAACCATGACCAAGAAAGGAAGCAAAAGTACTTAGCAAACTTATATTAAGTGTTCTAACTCAATGTTTGTATTTTGCTCCTGAAAAATATACTGACTGTATTGATAGCATAGTAGCGTCCAGCTCCTGCAGCCTGATGTGGGAGAGGGCTCAGGGAATATTTTTAACCTTGTATGGAAACTTAATTTTGTTTTCAAAATACCTGTAGCTAAGAACAGTCTGAGCCATTCTGAAGCAAAAATTGAGGCCCTCAAAAGAAAGTTCATATGACTCCCACAGGGTAATCCTGTCTGGGAGAAAAAGCTAGTAGTGCCCAGAGACAGGACTCCCTCAGAGGACATCTGTCAAGTTTCTAGTACTTTGGCAATGTGATTTTAAGACAGAGGTCTTGTGGACACCATGGATATTCCTGTAGGAAGATTATTTCTTTCAACCAGATAGCTGTCTTGGATTGATTCCAAGTCACTACATGATGCCATTACTAGATAAGCTTTTATAGATTTGCACTTGATGGATAAAACCTGTGACTTTGCTTACTAATCTGGAAGTTTCTGAATATAAACACCAATATGTATGAAACTGTGCCCTATTCCTGGTATTTTTGGTAATAGATCCAAAAATTCTTACTATGGGAAATGTAAAGCAGATTTTAAATAAGTGATTGAAAAGATAATTTGGTCTCAAGAAACCAAAATATTTAAATTTTGTTTACTTTTTATTCTCATCCCATAATTTTGACCATTTCATGCTGCAGTTCCCTTGTGTGTGAGTAAACTTGTATTAGTTATGGATGAGCTGCCGCTTCCAAATGCAATCTCCAAAGAAAAAGGAAAAATGACAAAGAGCCGTTGTTGTATTTTAAAAATACATCCAAAAGATTTGTGTAAAAGATTTTGATTTCTTTCCAGAGCTTATCATCCCAATTATCAAACTAAGGGCCCTCCTGCCACAGAAGGGATAAGTGATAAACAGCATTGCATGGCAGATTTTAATGGGCAGTGTTGTCATTGCGTGACTTGGTTTTCCTCAGGAAAATCCACATCCAAAATCCAATCCTGAGTCGAAACAGAATGTTTTGTACTTACTTATTAGCTGCCTTGAAATAAGTAAATTTATTTGTACTGAAAATGCCTAATTGTGAAAGACAGGTACTTTATGGCAAGGAGTGGCTCATTGTTTCGTGTTTCTGTGGTAAGGACAGGATATGATGCATAGATCTGTGCCCGTCAGTAACCTCACCAAGTGCAGGGAGGCAGTAGAATCATCACAGGCTCAGGATCAGAACTGGCTGCAGTGATACCTGGATACATCTTTGCTGTTTTCTTCACCATCATACTCTCATCACTACTGCAAAGCTAATCAAATTTGAGAAGCACAGTCCCACTTTATGCAGTGGGTCTATTTCTCCTTGTTACCCTGTAGTCTGTGTTTTGAGTGACTCATTTCACCAGGGTTTATCTAGAGTTGTACCAGTGTAGTGAAAAGTAGAAGCCTATTGATGATGACATTTTGTCCTCTTTGGGAGATTTGCACTCAAAGTGGTATTTCTAGCAGAACTGTAAGGAGACACCAAGTCTGAATGATGGTAACGTGTTATTTCACCTTGGTAATTTTGCTTTTAAATCTCTTACTATTTTCCCTTACACCACCAGATTCAGCTTCTTCTAAAATAACATTTTTACTGCTTGTGTCCCACAATAGTTTACAGAAACGGTCATGTCTCTGTCTCCACTGCTGCCATGGGAGTACTTACTACTGTCCATCGGTCTGAATATCTCTGAGTGACTAATACAGTGCATAAGCCAGATCAGCCCAATGAACTTTGCTACGACACAGGAAGTACAGTGAGATCTCAGTGTAGATATAGGTTATCTGTGTGATCAAATGAAGTAAATAGATATCCTCTGGAATCAAGAATGTTTGTTCTGATGCTTGTAGAACCTAGTTCTCCATAACTCTGTGAGCTTAGTTCAGATTTCCACTGGTAAAGAGAGGAGATTCAGGTCATTTTTGCTCAGAAAAAACAGGTATGTAAAGGAAAGCAACAAAGGGTCTTGACAATTATTTCTTGGCAATTCCCACTTCCCGTCAGAGGCAAACACAAATGCTTTTCTACAAGTGACGCAGATGTCGCCGCATGACCATAGCTTGGGAAGACACAGATGGACTCATGTTTTGAGGAAAAACAACAGGCAGGCAGTTTGGAGAGGAAAAACAGCCTCTGATATTTTGTGGCTGTTACTTTTTGATAGAGACATGCACACACAGCCAGCCCTGGGCAGCCTCAAACAAGTGCTTCACCCTCAATCTCCACAGCTGCCAGTGCTGGTTGAGTTGGCTTCTTCATGGAAAAGGAGAATTTCTATCCCACAAATTACTCGATGGCTGCACTGCACAGACCAGCAGTAAAATATCTGTGAAAAGATGGGTGGAAAGCTGGAGCTATGAACCAGAGAAAGACACGGAGTACCATGGTGTCTTGAGCTCTCAGTTTCCTGAGCAGGCGTGCCAGCAGTGGCATTCTTCCCACACACAAGTAGGGTTTAGTTATGCTTCCTTCTGATTTTCTGCCATTTTTGTCCAATTGGCTAATTTTACTGGCTTGATATAGCAAAGAGACAGAATTCTTTATCTCCATTTCTACCACTGTCATGACCTAGGGTTATTTTTGGTTATAACTGATTATTTGCTATAAGTAGTTATTCATTTATTTCTGGACATAAATAAATTGAAAAAAGTCCCTGACCAAAATAGTTCATAATTTAATATGAGCAATAATTAGCATTATTTAATTATCTTTGTCTCAGATTATTTCAGCTACAAACCAGGTATAAAGGATTTATTTTAATTTACAAAGACATTGTGAGCTTTCCTCTGTTAACACTTATAAAAATGGTTACAGATGAAAAATAAGAGGTGCTGTGTCATGTCAAAGTATTACTGGGAAAGATGTGGCCAATTCACAATATCCAGAATCCCATATGGAGAACTGAACAAGGACTTGGAGCAGCAGCCCTTGTTATCCAACAGAACTTGGCCCGAAGGTACACTATAAAAACGTGGGATCTACTTTGTCATAGGTTACATTTTGCTTAACTTCTACACAAGAGCACTGGTCTCTGATTTTGAATCATTATTTTCCCATCTATTTTCATTTGATACATGAAAATATCAGGGACTGGAAGTGGAGAAAGTTGCCAATTCATCTTTCCTAAGAGATCACCTAGGAATAAGCAAACTGTCAAACACAGGTTTATTCCTGTTGCTGAAGTAAGAAGGATCGCACTGCCTGCTTTGACCTTCCCAGCAAGGACAATTGGAAGTCTGTCATCCAGCTGGGGCTTGTACAGGAAACAATTTGGTTTCCTTTTGTAATTTAAATGTGAAAGAATATAAGGGGCATCAGTCAAAGAGGGAGAATGAGTTGGTTTGTATCAGCAGGAGAAGAGAGGCTGTTATTTCATCACCAGTGAGTAGATACTACTGCATGTGATCCCTGAAGGGCTCCTTAAGTCTTTCATCCAACTAGACTGGAAAAACACATCTTTATGTATATCTAGATGTCTGTATCTCAAAAGTTTTTGCACACTACCATAAAGTACTCTGTTATTAGGGAAAGTTCAAATTCCCTTTACCACTGCAAGAATGTCACTTTGGAACTTGTCTTCTATGAGAATAAAAAGAACATAATTCTTTCCAGGAACTTAACCAGAAAAAGTATTCATAGAAAATTTTCTTTTGAGAAGAAAACACTCACTTAACAGCTCCACATGGCCCAGATTCAGATATGATTACATAGCAGTGGATGTGCAGCAGTGGAGAGTGTTGGTGTGTACTCGCAGGTTTCAGGTGTTCAGTACTAATGAAATGGTTAATGATCAGAAATTATCCAAGGGAATAGGCATGCTGCATGCAGCATCGTGGAGAAGGACACTTTCCTGACTCATTTCACATGCCAGGGCTCATTTCTGTCAGACAGTCAGTGAGGCTGCTGAGCTGGGCCTGCTCAGGCTCCAGCTAACCAGAGGGATGAGTTTAATGTCCCTCAGTGCAGATGAGCTAAAGTTTCTCATCAAGACTTGCCCTTCCTCCAAGCAGAGGTTACTGATCCCTAATATTTGGTGCTGCAACTGTTCATGGATTTGATGGTGAACACCATTCATTTAGAAGAAAAAAAGAAGGCAGCAAATCAAACTACTCTTAGTAATACTTAAAGTAACCTGGATTACTTTGAAATGCCTGTTTCAAGGGCTTAACTACCTGCAAGTTATGTCAACACATGTGAAGAGGTGGTAATCTATAAATGTGAATCCTGGGCTGCATCGAAAGGAGTATGGCCAGGAGGTCAAAAAAAGTGATTCTTCCCCTCTTCTCTGCTCTCGCGAGACCCCACCTGGAACACTGCACACAGTTCTGGTATCCTCAACATAAGAAGGACATGGAAATGTTGGAGCAAGTCCAGAGGAGGCCACGAAGTTGATAAGAGGACTGGAGCATCTCCACTCTGAGGACAGGCTGAGAGAGTTGGGACTGTTGACTTCAGAGCAACTTTTCAATATCTGAAGGGCCTACAAGGAGCCAGAGAGGGACTCTGTGTTAGGAACTGCAGTGATAGGACAAGGGGAAATGCATTCAGACTGAAGGAGGAGAAGTTTAGGTTAGATATTAGAAAAAAACTTTTACTCTAAGGGTGGTTAGACACTGGCACAGGTTGCCCAGGGAGGCTGTGGCTGCCCCAACCCTGGCAGTGTTCAAGACCAGGTTGGATGAAGCCTTGAGCAACCTGATCTAGTGAGGAGGTGTCCCTGCCCAGGGCAGGGGGTTGGGACTAGATCTGTAAGGTCAATTCCATCCCTTAAATCCTATGACTATATGATCATGACAGAAACCTTTTAAGCCAGTTGATTTTCATCCAAAAGAAGAGCAGTGGCTTCTCCCTATGTCTTTTTTTCAAGGCCTTATGGTCCTGTTTGTTGGGGAAGTATGGCTTTTTTGAAACCAAAGATAGCCAGAAAAAAGAACAATTTAATTTACATTATAATTTGCAATTTAATTTAAGGCTGAGAAGACATTCTGAGAGGCATGGTAGTAATACAGCAGTGGGAGAGTGAGATAAATAAGCTTGCACTAATGTCAGCACTAATAAGGATCCTGTTTTCAGCAGCTGAGGCAGTGTGGTCAGGACTAGCTCAATTATGTCTGTGCTGTGCTATGGCCTGTGGTGCAGATAAAAACAGAAAAACATCACAGTGTCTGTGTTTGAAGGCTACCTCTCATGGCAGCAAAATTTTGGACACTATTCCAGATGTGCTCATGGGCAATTTTCACAAATTCTTATTTTCAACTTGCAAGGAGACACAAAGCTTTATTTTAGTGACTTAGAAGGGAGTTTTAATGAGTGACACACAAGTAACTGAGTCTCACTTCAGAGGCTGCTACAGTTTTCATGATAATTTACGAGTTGGCACGTTCAGTCGTGTAGTTTGCTGGATTGGAAGTCAATCGAGCTGTAACATTTCATCTCTCCTCCTACCTCTAGTCTGTTAGGAGCTAACAGTTTAAATCTACAAGACAGATACTGCACAGTTCTAAATCCAGTGGGAACAGTCATTCAGTGCTCAAGTGCTGTTGTAAAACATAATATTAAACATCACTTTGAGAAGTCACTTTTCTGTTCTGTGGTGAGAACTGAGATCCAAGTGTGCAATCCACCTGTGTGGACAAAGCCTTTTGGGGCTTTAGAAGTGCTGCTCAGTTTAAAGCTGTGATTTTATCCGTGAGCTTGCAGACATTCCAAATAGAATGCTTTCTTCCTTGAGGGGGTGTGTTCATGGATATAATTGGTCAAGTATGTATGGAACCTACCTACAGAACTTGCCTCAGTACATGTTTGGAGAAACAGAGAGATTGTTTCCATAAATTATAATAAAACTTATGAATTGTCTAGGAAATTACAAACATTGTAAAATGTTGTCTGAAAAGTTCAACCAAACACGAGATACAAATTGACTTTGAATTCCAAGATTCCGAATAAACATATTTTTCCCTCTCTAGATTTATATGAACTGTTCTAGTTATCCACTAATTTCCTCTTAGTTCTCGGAGCTGTGTTTACATTTGGTTCATTTGGCCTGCTTGAGCATCCTTTTCTACACTAGTCCCTAAGTTTGATTTTCCAGTCAAGTACTCTTCTGGGGACACTCAGCACATCAGTCCCCTGAGGGCTAAATTTGGAAAGCACAGCATCAATTGTTATCATTAACTGCCTTTAGAGTATACTGTAGTAGTGAGTTAAATGATGGATTTCCCAAAGCTTCCTAAAGAACCATTTCCTACTTCAGACCAGGGCACATGCTCTGCTATCTGTTTAATCAAGTAACAGAAGGAACAGTCATAGTCATAAGCCAGAGAGGAACAATTATCTAGACAGATAATTTGAACATCTTTAAAATCTGACTCCACAGTGCAGTAAAGTGTAATTTCATTTTCTTCCAGACATTAAAAATATTAATAAGAAGCCACTATAAATTATGAACAGTACAAAGTGTTCAAACCAACTCAACTGTAAATTTCTTTTGGCTAAATTCCACAGGTCTACTTTAGTCTTGCAGAAAAGATTTTTGGCCTGATACTGTGCTGCCTTTGCAATTCCTTTGTTTCAAGACCAGCAAAGAGAAGCAGAAGGCTGGACCAGCCATTCTTCTGGGCAGAAGCTGAAAAGATCAAGAATTCCTGATATTATCTTGAAGAAAAGAAGTAGGCTACTGGCTAAGGTCAGGAGTAATGGGAGGTGAGTTATTTCTTAGCTAGCTGGATATCTTCCATGAGTTGGTTTAGGGAAAAATTATATCATTCAGAAATGATAGCAGAGAAAGCACAAATAGCAAATTATTCTAATGAAAGTTTATGTAGGCAAAGCCTGTCATTGTAGCTGTTCAAAATGTGCAAAAGGGCAAAGTAAAATGTGCAAATACATTTTGGTTTTCCTTCAGCAGTGCCCAGTGTCATTTGAGCTTCAATTGTTCAAGTAAGTAGGAATATGGTGATACAAAAGCAGATGGTGTTTGCTGTTACTGGATGACAGATGTTCCCTTATCCTCAGGATCATGCTGTTAAATGTAACACATTTGTAGCTGGGTTATGCAAAATACTGAGCACCCTCAGCTCCTGTTACTGGCCAGGGCAGCTGGAGGGTCTCAGTACCTCCCAGGAGGTGCACAGCTCTTAGGAGTCAGGGACCTTATCAGCTAACTCTTCACCTAAACAGTTGCTGTTGAGATGTCCTGATCATCAGTTCCATTGAAATCAGTGTTCAGCATCAGTGGGATCACTCTCCAGTGACTCTAATTAGGCCTGAAATCAAAGACCTTCCCTTCTTTTCAGGAAATGGATCAAATGCCAAGGGACTGTGTCTGAAGTGGTCACTCAATTGATGCAATTATGTGAAACCAGTAATCCCACTAAACTATAACCTTACTGAAACACACATATACACATTGCACAGAGGTAGTAAAGAGATAAGATAATCTTAGTGCTCAGTAGAAAAGGCTCAGTAAAAACTAAACAGTTCCAGATGCTGGACAACCTCCCCTTGAACTTAACACTGCTGCAGTATAGCAGTACTGGGTGAGCCCTCCAGCCAGCCTGGATCCAAAGTGCCTCTTGAACATGGCCATCCTAGGATTATCAAACAGGTTTTTCTTCTTCAAAGGAAGTTCCTTTCGAAACAGCAAGCAGCATTTTTGAATTTAGCAACATGGATCCTGACATAAGGCTGGCAAATGTATAAAAGTCAAAGTCAGATTTAAAGAGACACCATACAAGTTGATAAATTAGAATTGCTAATTGCTAATTAGAATGCCCTCAGCATTCATTAAGAGGAGTTTCTCCATGGTCATCACCTAGTTTAAAGTCAGTGAGAAACTAACCTCTTTGTTATTTCAGGGCTAATTGTGTAGTCCAAAGTACAATCACCCATTCTTCACTTCATACTCTAATGGATATAGTTACAGAGCAACTCTCAGTTTAGGAAAACATGCCCTGGGGATTCACT
>NW_008659640.1:26754-67476 GCF_000695815.1 Acanthisitta chloris | reverse complement strand
CCTCAGCTTTGACCTTCTCTGAACAGAAACAGGAGATAGTGACTTCAAAGCTGATACATTTCCTGGGTAAGAGAATGTCCTACCAAGTTTCTATTAGCACATAGTGAAACAAATTTTCAGCACTTAATTCCAAGAGTATTTCCTTTTATATTTTAGTGCTACAAAACGAGGATTCCTTTGTATGTAATGGTAAACTTGATTTCACTTGATGGTTCCCTGCATTTTGAACAGCAGATTTTTCTTTGTAGCCTATGAAATACTGTTATTTGAAAAAAAAATTCATCTCCAAGGAATTGCTGCTTTAAAAAAATGGATATCTTGTGTCATCTCCCTCTAAATTCTTCTCTTTTTTAAACAATGCTGTTTTTTTATGTAAGCAATACTCATGCCAGACACTTGCATGAAAAATATGATGTGTATAGTGCCCTTTATTTATTTCTTGACATAACAGCCTAAGCTGAAAAAACACAGCGGTTTGTAGGAATTAAGTTATGACATAAAACAGACTATTTATGTCAAGAGAAGGAGATGATTTGCATTAAAACCAGAGAGACAAGGTCTTGCTACATAGTTCATGCAAATCTTATAGGAACTGTATAGAAATATGAAAGGGACTCTCTGAACACACGTGACAAAGTGCTCCAGGACATTGTCACTCCAGGACAGACCACACTAATGGTATGGAGAAGCGTTTCACTGCTGAGGAACTGAAACACTATATCTACTAAGTGCACAAACCCCATTGGAAATCCTGAATGTGAAAATGCCTGGTCACCTCCTGTGACCCAGGAAGAGTCTAGGGGCAGTACTGGCAGCACACTTTCCCACTATCTGCACAGGGAAGAATGCAGTTACCTCAGGACTTCAGCAGGCACTGGTAGGATTTATAGCATCATGTTCAACAAAACATATTGTCTGCCTGAAATGACAGCATAATTTCAGGAGGAGCAGCCTGGTATGAAATAAATATTTGAGGTTCAGTCCACTTGGGGCAATTTGCCCAAAATAATAGATGATGGTTAAAAATGATATTTGGTTTCCAAATACCCATCCAAACGCATTGCACTTGGCAGCTTGACAGAACAGTTGTTCTTACAATTTCATGCCATTAAAATCAGAGGTCACATTAAGTGTAACTAATCCAAACATTAGACTAATTATTGCTACCCAGTGGCTCTAAAGGTTTTTGTTTCCTGTTGAGATGCCTGGACACTTTAGAAGAAATGCCGTAACTCTCCTGCCCTATCATCCCTCTCTTCCTCCACCCCAATCCACACACAAAGTGGCATTTAAATAAGACTCTTCACACTGTGGGATAAATATTAATGACATGAAACTCAGAGCTTGGCATTTTTCATTAATGGCCCTCTTCATCACTGTTTCACACCTGGACTGCAGCCAGCCCCTCTGTAACAAGGACATTTTTTAAAACAATGTTATTATCAAAGTGCAACAAAATCCTGAGATGATTTTTCACAAATGAAACTGGTTGGCAAACCCTCTTTCCACACTGTGTGCTTGGGATGTCATTTGGCATGACTTGAACAATGCCCATGTTGGCTTGGCATGGTTTGACTTGTAATTACATCTTATACCTTTCACCTAATCCCTATAAAACCTCCAAATGAGCTGGGGATGGACATTTGATATAACACTTGGGCTTGTCTTGAAAAAAAATAATACATTTTTCCCTGCACTCCAACTTTTCTAGTCATCTCCACAGAAAGATTAATACCACTCTTACTTTCTGTGGTTACTTGCATCATTTCTGTCCTTTCAGTTTGAGCTGTACCAGTTGTTTGAAGTTGTAAATTAAACAACAAACAATGTTTTGAAGATATTTATGTCAATGTTCAAGATTTAATGTTCTGTTTTCTTTCTGCCTGAATGAAATACATACAGCTCAGTCTCCCTATAGAAGATAATGAGCCTTCTGAACAAGCTGCCAGATATTGACACACTTCCTTGAACAGCAAATGTGTTTGGTTCTTCTGACCTTCATTGTATAACTGAGCAAGGGCCACGTTCGTATCTCATAGGCTTGAGCCTTGAAGTTTCTAGATCATCCCAGAGAAGCTGATATTTCAGTAAAACAGTTGGTTTGAATGAGAACAATAATAATTTGTCTTTTGCCTTCAGCAGAAAGTAAAAGTAGAAGGTAGAGAAGCAGAAACGTATTCTGGGCACACTGAAATAAAATGTATTCCACTGTGTGGTGTGTGTCATGACCCTTAGTGCTTTGAATTAAGCAGGATAAAGAGCAAACAGAAACTACAGGATCACAGGGCTGGAAGGAAAACAGAGTCACTTAATACAAGGCAAAAGCAATAACTTTTTGGTCCTTCCTGACAGGCATTTGTCAGCCTGCCTTGAAATCTTCTGTAGGGATGCACAAAACCTCAATCAAACTCTTCTGCTGTTCATGCCCTTTCATTATAAAATGTTTCTGATGATGTAATCTGAATCTTGCTTGAGTTCTATCCTGTTATGTCTGTAGACACATAAATTAGCCTTCTACATGCCTGAAAGACTGTTATCCAGCCTTCCCTTAGTCTTTTATGCTAAATATCCCATTTTCCCAGTATTTTATCATAATTCATATTTTATAGATAATTTATCATTTTTATTGCTATCTCTGGGACTGTCTCTGTTCTGTTCACAGATTTCTTGACGTGTGGTCCCTGACCTAGACACTGTAATCCAGTTAAAGCCTTATCAGTGCTGAGTAGAGCAAAAGGGTTACCCACAAACTCGCATGCTATCCACATCCCCGAACGACACTGTGCTGGCAGCAGCACGTCCTTGTTAGCTCACATCCGCTCTGCAGTCAGCTGTCATTCCTGTACCCCGTTCTACCCGAATTTCTACCTCCTCAGCTCTTCCACCTTTTGTCTCTGTGCAGGTTGTTATTCCTGAGTCACGTGCTTGAGCTTGTAGAAGTTGAAAAATGTCAGTTTTCCATTCACATCTCCAGTCACGTGCTTGAGCTTGTAGAAGTTGATAAATGTCAGTTTTCCATTCACATCTCGTTTGTCACAACCGTATTGAATCCTATTCTTGACCTCCAAAGTATTTGCAATGTACCAGACTTGACTTGTCTCTAAATCTAACAAGCCAGTTCTGTGATCTGCTATCTGGGTAAGGAGTGAAACTATTGAATAGCACTGGGCCCAGGACAGACCCCAGTGGAACATCCATTTGATACATCCTTCCATTTTGATAAGGAACATAATTGTTCAGCTTTGCACTCACACTTGAGATCTTTTTGCCCTAACTGGCATATGATGAGCTGTCACACGAGGCAGCATTACAGACATAACACTAATGAACACTAATAACACTATGCTAAATATCTGAGATTCATAGTCTGGCTTTCCTCCCTTTTTCTCAAGAATGCAGTTCTGAAAAATTTGGCTTGACATGCAGTGAACAAAGCACTGAAAGCACACATTAAACCTGACGTATTTCCAATTGCTTTGTTTCTTCTCCAATATATAGAATTAAAATAGCAAGAAATATTCTTTTGATATGAATGCTCTTAATTTACATGCTGTAAGCCTGCAAAGTTCAGTGGATGTGTACCAAAGACAACATAAATTGTCTCTACTGTACACAGAGAAACTTCTGACATATTTCAAATTCAGATCAATATTCAAGTTTTAGAAACTTTGAGCTTTTGGTGACTGGATTTCATCCACTCTGAAGTCTCCAGCCATTCAGTAAACTCAAAACCAGTGTGAGCATGCTCTGATCCAGAATGGAAGTTTTGTTAAGATCTCAGAGTTCTGAAAATTTATGACTGTTTGCATTTGGTGTTTTGGTTTGCCCCATGTTGCTTAAATCTTGAGTTTAATATGCAAAGTGCTTTTTCAAGAAGAAGAAGAGTTATGCAGGAGTGTTTATCAGATGTACAGCCCAACTGTATATAAAATAGTAATGGACCAGGCCAAAGCTGATTGTGGAATGGGCTGTGATGTCCTGTTGTTGTTCAAGGGCTTGAAGCGTTTTTTAAATTCTTACTTTTAATTTATAGAAGTACCCAGAAATATGGAATGCTTTGATTCTTAATTTGGAGCAATCATATCATGCTTTGACTCCAGAAAACAAAGGCAGCTCACCTAGGAGTTTATGACTCAGACAAGTTTTTTCCTTTCTTTGCTGTCACTAGTAGTATTGTCTATACAACAGGAGCTGAAGTGTGAAGTGTAAAACTCAGAGTGTTCTGTACTTTGAAAGCAGAACCAATACTGTACTCAATTTTTTCCTAAGCAGAGGGAGTGGAGAATTTTCTGGTTGAAATAAGAAATGCAAGGAAAAACCTATGGTGTCTTTTTTTAGGATATTATGGAATTACAGTGAAACAAAGTTTGACTTGTAAGGAAATTGCCACTTTTGGATGATAAAGTATTCCATTCTGAGGGGATCACAGCACCCTTCATTTCCACAGCGCTTAGTTTCCTGAAACCCTAAACCCTTTCTAAGTGTTAACTAGTTCATTTTGTAATGTTCCCTTTAGGGGAAAATAGTACTTTAAACCCTTTTTTAACAGATTTTGAAACTTTGTCCCTGGAGGATTAAGTTGGTTACCCCAATTCAAAGCAGAAACAGAGATCTGAGCTCCAAGTTGTCTCCTATAAGCATATCACATTTAATCCTACAAGTTGGCAAGCACTTAGAAGTGAAGGAGTCCCAGACTTTGTACAAATAATACTTGTAGCCCTTTTACAAATAGCCCTTTGACAAGTAATGCTTGTCTTTCTGTCCTACAGAGACATCTTGAAGTGATATTAGGTGACCTGAACTGTACCTGTTTAAAATCTGTGTAGAACTTGATCCACTGCCTTCACAACACATTTTCCTGGTGCTCACCCAGGAAAATCCTTATGCAAATGTATAGATCTAACAGTGCTGTTCACATTACCCAGGTCCCACAAGCTGAACTGGGGAGCTTTGCACTTCAAGCAGGAGTGAACTCTCTGTTACCATCCTTCTTTTGATGTCCTTGCAAGGAAGAACTCTTTTAATCTGGATATTTTAAAAAGTTATTTGTCCAAACAACTTCAAAAACTATTCTGGTGTGGAGGCAGTAGGCTGTCAGCATGGAGCCCTGCTACCTCTGAAAACACATCTTGCCTGTGAGAGTCTCGAGGGCCAAGCTATTCCAGTGAAATGCAAACCTGAAGCCAGTAAGATGATTCCTGTCAGCCTGCAGCTAACTGCAGTTTGTTTAGAGCGAGCTGAAATCCGTGGGCTTCCAGTAAGGCTGGAGCGTACGCAGCTCTTGATAAGCATATGTGGAGTTTTGGTACTTGGGGCTGACTCTAGTGGTTGCTGTTACAGCCCCAGAGCCTTACAACATACCTGTAAGCCTAAACCCACCACTTCGAGGTGTATGTGTCAGGAGCTGTGACTTGGTATCATGCCCAATTGACTTCCACAAGCAGAAACTAAAGATGAGATCTTCTTGTGGTGCTAGATAAAAATACATATCCTGCCTTACAACTGAGAACATGTGCAAAGCCTTAGTCTCAAATCTTCACCAAGAAACTGTTTCTAAGTAAATGGATGCGTGTTGGCCAATTGTTTATCACTTTTACTGCTATCCTGTTTTTCGGAAGACCAGCTGATCTGAGCAATGCAACATTACAGGAAGATAGTCCCCTTTGTTCCAGCAAATGTTTGGTTTCATTTTTATTTGCTTGTTGCGACAATTTGCTTGCAGAAAGTGAATGTTAGACTTGAAATAGAGATTAATTTAATGATGAGATAGAGTTTATTTGAAACTAATTTAGTTCGGAAGGCTAAGTCCAGTCAGGAAGAGGAAACAATATCAAGGAACTAAGTGGAGCAAACAACTCAAATATGGAATTGTGAATATTAAGCACTCAGAAAAACTTCATATGGGCTGACTTTGGTTATCTTGTTGAAACAAATAGTGAGTAATTTTGAATTTTGACTTCAAAATACTGGATGTTCTATTGACTGATACGTCCTCAATATGAAGTTCAGCTGGCTCTCTGTTCTCTTCTCACTCATGCTCCCTAGAATTATACTTCACAGTGTATTCCAGTACAACTAATTGCTTCTATAAAACAAATGACTGACTAAGTAAATAGTAAAGAATATGATTTTGACACCACTTTCATCGTAGATCTAACCATAGAAATATCCTGTTTTCTCATCTTTACATACATGAAACTGAAATAAGCAATCTTCATCTTGCATGTTTCCTTGGTCTATCTTGCAAAAACCATTAGGGGCTGACTTTTCCACAAAAAGGAATGCAGAATGCTGTCTGCTTGTAAGTTTGTGATTCATGCCTCCTGTCAAGGCTACCAAACCAGTAAAAACACTGGAATGTAAAAAAAATAAGCATGATTATGTATTTCAGGAAAACAATTTTCTCAAGAATGTTTCTGGAACAAATCTTCAGTGTTTAGCTATTTCCAGTTGATATTTCAATGATGGAATGCCTACTGGCACCAATTTGTACTATGGAATTGTCCCACAGGACAATGCTTTGCTTTAGTGTGTTTAAGGTGTCTTTTCTCGGATTCTTGTAGCAGCAAATCCTTTAGCAGCTCATTACTTAATGGAAACTAAACAAAGCTTCTTCCAGGAAAAAAATATGTTGATCTCTATCACCCCACAGTGAACTTCTCTTCTTAAACACATAACACATGCTTTTGGAAAATATCTTCAGTTTAATCTGGATACTGTAAACTCCAAAGACAAGACTATGTCCTCATTCATCCATCTTACATAGCTCAAAACTCCAAACTTTCTGGGAAAAAGAAAAGGAAACGCAGAAGATCCTTTTTGTGTACACAAATCTACTTGTATGATGTGACTAAACTTTGGTCTGTCATTCCCATTAAAAATAGCCACCTACATAACTAAGGACTCAAGGGTAGGCTCATATAAATAGGGCTCCTAAAGGCCCCAGAGGACCTGCTTTGCTCTCTGCTAACAGATATTTCTTTGGGTGTTTCTCCATTTCCTATGGAAACTCATTTGGCTTTTTATTGTCCAGAAAGCTCAGCGCTGGCTGCTCCCTCCATACATGATGACCTTACTGCTGTGCCTGTTCTTGCCAGAGTTGCTCTTCCACAGCTTTTCCATTCCAGTAGAACTCCCACTGAAACACCAGTATTGACTGTGCCAAAAGTAGTACAGAGTGTAATTCAGCTGCAAAAGCCATGACTTTACCAGCTAATAAATTATTCATAGGTTTTGAAAAACATATAATAATGATACTGATCTTTGACCATGAATATCATCTTGATTCATTTGGAGCAACACAGGATTAGAAGGAAAGATGTGCATCAGATTTTACTGCTGCTGTCATTTGCAGAAATGCAGTGCACTGTTTAGTGGCTCCATGCTGGAGATGTCCTTCCACATTGGCTTTGGCTGATGCTTTTGAAAAAAAAATTGCCAGTCTTTCTGCAGGAAAATGTTTCTGCCTGGAGTTGAGCAACCATTAAACAAAATGCCCTGAGTCTCATGGAAGCAATGACCAAAAGGAAATGACAAGCTATTTTGCAGATGTATTTTGGAAACATACTTTCACATTGTTTGGCCTTTCAAAGCATTAAATTACAAGTTTCTATATCTATTTGTTACTGTTCTGACATTACCCTGTAGGAAGACATCTTCCTCCAGTTGTCCTCACTGTATCAGGGAGCTGGTGCCACTGGAGGAGTCTCAGTATGTGGAAAAGAAACTATTCCTGAAATCAGTGAACTCTATTTAAACTGCCAAAGCAAGTTGTTCGTGTTTCTCCTCGGACTTAACCCATAATTCTTGAAAGTATACAGTTCCCAGATATAAATGTAGAAATCCTGAAATTAAAACCAGATCACTTGCTTTGTCATTTGGGGACTGTAAACTTGCATACCTTGTGTTTAGAGTACAGCTTCTATCTCAATGCAGAATATATAGCAGAATACTGGTTAGGCCTTATGCCACTTTTATGTGTGACTTTTTTCTTTAATCACGATTTACACCAATCTTACGATAAAATAAGACACAATATTGGCTACTCGGAGGAATCTATGCTTTGAAATAGGTGAATGGATCAAGCAGTTAGATGATGCACAAGTTCTGCTATCCAAAGCTCTGTACTGGTCAGATAACTGCAGAACCATTTTCTCAGTACCTCTAGCAACTCTTTGTTTTTTCTGGGGAGACAGTTTTCTTTTTCAGTCATTATCACCATAATAGCCTGGGTTTCTCTGGAGCTTATGTTGATAATTGATGCTATTTTTGATTACATTTCTGTCATTGATTTAACATCAATAGTTTTGGAATTCATTAAATTTAGATATAACATTAAAATTCAGACCATGATTATTTGTAACCTGTGAGATGTACAGCAAGTTAATTAGTGCTCATTTTGGTTATATGGACTCACTAGATTTCATGCAGAGATGAAAGTCATAGTGACATGAACAGGGTGACAAGCATTCAGAACACGTGCACAAAGTCATAAAATGCTCCCCAAACTCAGAGGATCTGATCTGTTTTCCATAATTTAACTGCAATATCATTCATGAAGGTCTTATTACTGCCTATGCTGTGTTATCATTGGAAAAATCCTATGGGTATAGAGCCAGAAATAACCTGTTTTAGTTGAGTACCTCTACTTTGTAATTAATTCATCGTTGTTTTCTTTTTAATTCATATTCCTTCCTTATTTCCTCCCCTGGTTTTCTCATCCTCACATTGCTCCTTTGGCCCTCTTGCCAATTTACTACACCAAAACAAGGATCTATATGTAAGGTCTTTGCTACTAGGACTATGTACAGTGCACCATTGCAAGATCACTCTCATTGCCTTCCCTTTCAGAACACAGCTCTTACACAAGGCACATTTACACTAACAGCAAAGACAGCCCTTGCAGAATAGCTGGAAATGCCAAATGAAAAAGAATATTGTGGAGAAAATGATGGGTTGCCTGGCAGTGTCAAGGTTAGAGCCATCTGCTAGGAGCATGAATACTGAGTTTGCATGTTTAATCTACTAGAACATAACTTGATAGCAACTTACTGCTTCTTTCATAACTTTCAGTAATAGAAGCTGTTGAAAACTATACTAAATTGGGTGCATTTCACATAGATTTCCTGCCTGATCCTGTCCACTGACATGACCTAGATTCATATTTCATGCTCACTATTACGGCCTTGGGCACAGATTTAATGCCATAATCATGTGGACTAATGAAGCATGAAAACATGGGAAAATACCAGGAAAAACTAACCAAATGGTCCACAAGGTCAATTCTGGTTTGTAATTCTTGTAGCTGTTTTGTATTGTAATCTATTTCTTTGCAGAAATCTTCCATAATCACTATAATTCCATAATTTCTGATACAGGATTATCAGGTTGGGATTATAGATTTTTTAGTATTATGGTGGATTATTTTGGATTTGTTTCAAAAGGGACTTTGAATGCCAATCAGGCACAAGAGAGAGCCCCAACAGAATAGTAACTGTTCAAAGCATCCAAAAAGAAACGTTTCCATAATTTTTCCAGACCTCTATGACAAATAATACATCCTAATAAAATAAGAGCAGACACTTCTTTTTACTATCCCAAATAGCTTTTTGTGATTGTGAAGTTAGGTTGCTGAATGCTCCCTGAGAGCTGGTCATGAGGGACAAACTGACAGGAATATGTGCTTAGAAGATTCCTTATCAAATCTAGGCCTAATTAGTTAGTCAGTGGCCTAAAATATATTGAAAAGCTGTTAAACCAAAAAGAGTAGAAACAGCCGATATTTCAAAATGAGCAACAAATGGGGATTACTACAGAGTGAAGTCCTTGTCTGTGCTTCAACATCTTTGATTCAAACCAAACTGCTCATATTTTGGTGTTTTGTCATCCCTATAAAAATTCCAGATACTGTTCCTGAAAATGCATAAACAATTTGTTGTATAACATCTGCAGTGTCCTGCAGCACTCACAGTTGTGCTGGTCACACTTCCAGTGCACAATTACCTCATCCCTAAGCTTTGGGAAATCTGTTGCTAATTCTAGAAGAGTTCACCCATTGGGGAGGCAATAACACAGCTCATAAAGAGTCTAAGATGGATCAATAAATAAGTATCTTAAGAATTATTACTTTCCTTGATGAATGTCTTTTGTTTTTCCAACATCTTCCTTTCCCAATGTATTTTTCCCCAGAACACAGTGACAGTGGGTATGGAAACAATGCCATTGAGACACCATTACAGAGAAAAGCAGAGGCTGTAAGGCTGCTTAGGGCTGTTAGCTAAATGCTCCCATTACCCAATGGGCATCACACTGAAAAAAGGGCCAGACTAATCCAAGGAAAATAACGTGAGGAGAATACGATAGGTGTTCTGTGCTATGGAGGTACAGATGCACTACAGCCTTCCTTGTATCCTCTGGCTCTCTGAAGCACTTTGCAGCATGTTCCTCCCCAGTGCATCACTGTGCCTCAGGTCAGGCAAGGACTGCACGAGCTCAAGTGATCCCTCTCTGTTCCATCACACTTCCCAGCAACGGCCAAAATTGGAGAAATTTAATTAAATCTCTGGAATGTCAGGTGAAAGTTAATACAAACCACATGGCAGCTTCCTATTACTCTGTTTATCTTTTTCAGGTCTTTGCCAGATCTTAAAACTTGTGATCACTCAGACCCAGTGGCAAAGCCAGAGAAACTCCATTAGGGGTAGGGAGAATAATGTTTGCTTAGGAAAGTAAGGACAATAGGGAGCCAACCATGTCTCTCTTCTGTGTCTTCTTCAGCTGTCAAGGGGGCACCAGTCACCTGCCCTCAGGGCTAGTCCCACAGTAATAAATGCAGAAGACAAATCTTACAATTTGAGCCCCAGTTTATCCTTTTTCCCTTCTCATATCCTGATAAAAAGAAGGAAGGAAGCAGAAGAGGGACGAAAAAGCAGCAGAACTGGGGGAGCTAGAGAGGAAAAAAGAAGAGGAAAAAAGACTGATGCTATTTCTCTTTAAGAACTTGTTAAGTTCAAGCCTTGGTCCCAAAAGTATCTTCAACAACCCTTGATTCATAAACAGCCTGGTGTGGCTAGTGGTGAATATTTCTCTTCGCACATTCCCCGATTTTCAGGGTTTATGACTTCTTCAGGGCACTGTAATGTATCGAAGTTCATCTCTACATAAGTAGTTCATGTATGTGGCTGTGGTTGTATCCAGCTTCTGTAAAAAAGCAGGGAAGAAGCCTAAGATGTTAGGTCACTTGTCTCACCATGTTTAGCCATGTCACTCATCCACTTCAATAACAAATACATTGATGGTGTAATGAAATCAACGCTGCATTAGCAGCAAAAATATGGATTCCAATTATTTTCCATTTTCTGTTTGCTGTAAAAATAAGCCTTCTTTAGTAGATAATCAAAGTGGTATCTAATCCTTTACCCAAATTTAATTTTATTGCAGACCTCTGTAGCTTTGTACTAGTTTAAATATTAAATTTCCACCTCAACGGCTTCTTTACACAGGCCAGGCCAGATGTGCATCTGGTATAAATTAGCATTGCTCTGCTGATGCTGTGAGAGACAGGAAGATTTCTATCAAGCAGTGGTCAGTTCCTCTATGATTAACATATATTATGTCAATCATTTGGGTATAAAGTGCTTTTGAATCAGGATTCCCTGCCAGCCTCTCTGCACTTTATTTGCCCTGCATGTAGTAATGGTTATTGCAGGGGTAAAGCACTGACCAGTCAGGTCTGTATGACCTTAGTGATACATACTCAGCTGGAATGGGGGAGAAAATAGAGGGTGGCTGTGTCACAGAGTGCTCTAAAGGCATCTCAGTGAGGAGGGGACATTAGGCAAAGGGGTAACTGATAAATTGGGGGAGCAGTTATTTACTGTTTTTTGTGAGACCTAGCTAAGATTCAATGACAACATAGAATCATAGAATAGAATCAACCAGGTTGGAAAAGACCTCCAAGATCATCAAGTCCAACCCTACTGTGGTCACTAGACCATGGCACTAAGTGCCACATCCAGTCTCATCTTGAAAACCTCCAGGGATGGTGAATCCACCACCTCCCTGGGCAGCCCATTCCAATGCCTGAGCACTCTCTGGTACACCTGGTTAAAATACATATAAAAAAGAACTGGTTTTCACAAAAATAGATAGAGGCTCATAAAGCATTAAGAAATGTCATGAGGGTAGGGCTATCACTGGGTACAAAGTATGATGAGCTGGATGCAAACTGTGCCTTGAGAGGTCACTAACCTACTAATTGCTCCCCATGAAGCTGGAACCCAACAAGAGAAAGCTCACATGACACATCACAGTTTGTTATGCTTCTCTCCTAAGCATCTGTGTCTGGCTGGGGCTGGGGATGTGTTATTGGGCCAGCTGTCCCTGTGGCTCTTCTCGGGCCGTGCACTTACTGCCATTCCCCATGTGTGCTGCGTTGGTAGAGATGGATGGATGGAAGGATGGAAATACCTGAGAATGTGATCCAGTGGCACAGATTGTTGGCTGATGTTAGTGTCATCACATTGGTTTCACTAGAGCTGTGCTGGCTCCTGACACACTTGACTGTTCCAGGACTTAGCCACCAGTGTGGCGTTTAGTAACCTGCTGGTGTAGTGCTGTGCAAGCTCATGCAATTATAGATATGTAATATTGGAACAATAGACAGCCATGAACTGCAGTCTTTATTGATTATACTCACACACCTTACTTAACTTTAAATATTCTCTTACTAATGCTATTGAAGCATCTAAAAGTCAAGTGAAACTGAACAGTTTGTTCTGAAAAAGAGGGAAAACTGAGATTGAAGCAGATTCCTACCTGGAAACGGTCATGAATAATAAGAAACAATCAATGTTGTTTTCTCCCGTCTTCTGTAACACTTTTAAAACATGCATTTATTGCAGATGTCTAGCACGTGTCAGACTCAGTAGAATGAGCAGTCTAATGAGTTAGGCTGCACAACTGAAATCAGAGTTAGACATTAAAGTCTCAGCCTTATGTGTGACAAATGATTGCAAGTTAATTCATGTGCATTACACAAGCATGCTACTCTCAAAAGAGGTGATCTGTCAGAAGTTTGTCCCTCTGGAAGTTCATTTATGACATTATGTTCTTCCTAAGTGTCTGAGACAAAAGAAGAAAAAGGTCAAATGATTAATATTATTAAGATAAGTAAGTTTTCCAGTGTTATTATTTTCCATTTTTGTAAGTTTCTATTTCTAATTTTATGCATTTTAATACATTACTGTCAACACCAGTCATATTCCAAACTGTCAAAAGAAGAAGCTAAAGTTGGGAATGCAGTAATTATCTGCTAGATCTGAGGTCTATGCATAGAAACGTTGCTCTGGAATTCAGCCTGATAAATTAATTTGTACTTTTGTATTGTTGTGTTCTGTGGACAATCCACTATAGCTGTTACTTGGCTTAAAGAAAACATAATAATTTCCACAATTTTGTTAGTGCTTCAGTGTAGGATCCCTTGGCAATTAAGCTCATGTGAAGTACACAGGGTGGAGAAACACATCCAAGTCATCAAATATTTGGTTTAGATTTCTGGAGTAGATTTCTCTGAGACTGGTCAAAATGTTGTTTCAAAATTTAGGAAGTGTATTTTTGAATTTCAGACTATGCTTGAGATGAAGTTTAGCTATATTCACTTAATACTTCAGTGTGACTAAGTGACATAAATTGTGATCAGTTGGCCAAAAATTCAATTATTTACACAGTTCTACTCAAGCTGTTAAAAAACTTGTTTACTTGATAGTAATTTCTCCATCTTTAATAGATTATCTACTCAGTGGCTATAAATGGGTATTGTTAAGACCCTGACCCCATAACTTTTGGTTCTGATCTACAGCAGTGATTTCAGACCACAGCAAACAGAGAAAGTCTTTGTTTAGGCTTCAGTTCACAAGGATTATCATGTTACCCTGGGAACAGAGGGTATTACTGTCAAATATGGCACAACTGTGCATATAAGTTTGACAGATTTCTTGTGAGATCTCATTTAGAACAACTTCTGAAGTGAAGAAAGTTTCACCCGATTTCTGAATTTCTACCAAAATGCTGTGTAATGCCTCAGTCCACACCTTTCCACTGATTTCTCATCAGACTTCTGAGCTCCCTCAGAGCACCATTAATCCTGTTATTTAAGCAATCTCTGGCAATAGTTCAGGTCTAAACTTTTCCTCTGAAATAACTAAATACAATTTTTCTGAATAAATACTATAAATAAATGTTATGCCACTCCTCTAAAATGCTCTTTAAAATGTTGTCTCTCTCCCTCTTTTGGTCTTCTAGGCCTTGTTTTAATCTTCTCATGTTTTTCATTAAACAATACTTACTTCTGCTTCAGTTCTTGTTTTTCCAAACGTGCCTGGTGCCATAGCATGTTAAGGGTTCCCCTAGCAACACAAAAACACACTTTTCCTTGGAGCTGCATCTCCGTGGTCTAAAGCACTTAAATTCTGACCTTTTAGCTGCAGCTCGTTCTGAGTTTAATTAAGAGCATTTTAAAATGATAATGATAAAGTTTAGCCTGTTCTTTGATCTGCAGCAAACTGAGCTAAGGGGGTCAGGTCTTGGCCTTTCTGCACCCATATTAGCAATGAATTATTTGCATCCTGGGTTTCTATGACATACATTAGAATGGAGTTAGATCCTTGATTTGGACTTTACATTCAGGTTTGCTAAACGCTGCCTTTTCTGAGGCTGGGGCTGTGTGGCTCCATGAAAGCTTTAGCTAAGGACTGCCCATTGCAGTGAAATCTGTTTATACCATTTTGTATTCTGCTCTGTCACAATACCTCAGCTCTGCCATAAAGAGAAGGATGTGTGTATGCACAGACTTCAATTTGCTCAAGTTTACCCAAGCCTAACTGCAATTAAACATAACCAAGAGAATGAGTTCACATTGGAGATCTGTTTCACTTACTACTAACACTTTCCAACAGCAGAGCTAATGCCTGTGCTAAATCCTTTCCAGGACATTCGCCCTCAAATGGGGAAAAATTCTTTAGAAAAATATCTAGTCAGAATCACTTTACCTTAAAATATGAAAACCACAATGAGACAGTGCAAATAGGGAAATATAGTTTTTCTTTATGATGATAAATTCCTGAGAGTACCTTCTCAAAACATTGTCAGCACAAAATAAAAGCTCACAGCTTTGCTTCTTGCAGCTGTGTAATGGGAGAACCTCACAGTGCTTCTTGCAGCTGTGTAATGGGAGAACCCCATCTTGTGCCAATCTGCGATGGGACTCTAAATCCTGGTAGAACACTCATCTTTAATTACTTCCCTTCATCACTCTTCCTGGCACATCATACTATTTATTTACAATAATCTATGCCTATCCTACCCTTTCATTAGTTTTGCACCATTAAAACTTAAGTACCAGATTTGGTAAATGTCTTCAAGCCAAATTTCAAGGCACTGATTTCAGAATGAGTTCTCAAACCCATACAGTAATAAGCAACAGTTGTTGGTAAAACTTTCCAGGATGGGGAAAAGGCACCAACTATCAGATAGCTATGAACTACTTTCTCCTTTTTTAATCTCCTTAGTCTTGTCCTGTGTTACTAGGCAGTAAAAATTCAAAGCTCTGGATATAAATAGTATCTGATTTACTCCCAAAGCAAGGCAGATACATTTGTGGTGATCTCATTGTTTGAGGTGGGTAAGTGTGGCTGAAAAATAAGTTTTCTTAGACAGAAAAAATGTAAAACTCCCAATATGGTTACCTTTTATTTTTTGCCTCTTTCCATGGGCAAGCCCAGGTCATTCAAGGCCACCTGACAGAAAAAGGCTCCTAATTTTACACATTTGGGAGCTCTTTCAAATTTGGGAGAGTTATGTACATCTAAGTGGCTGTGCACACAGGTCCAGTTGTGGACAATTATTATTTGTGGACTCTTGACTATCAAGCTTTTGATTTGCAAGCTTGTGAACTAAAAGCAAAAGAACTGGATTCGAGTTCGGCCAGATGTGCAAGGAGGATCTGCAAAAGCAAACTTACACCTTTCCTTTGAATGCTGTTCTATTTACACACTAGAGTAATTGAAGAGGCACAGAGCTGCTGCTGCAGGATTTGTGAGCAACCTGTGGAAATCCTACCTGCAGAAAGCTCAGTCCTTTCAGTTAGGAATGAGATATATCACTAAGAAACAGAAGAGGAAAAATTACAAAATTAAGTTCTCTGAGTAAATGGTTGTAAATAACAAAAGAAATGAAGACCACTGATAGTTACAGGTGATAATTAGTTGAGTTTTTTTCTGGTAGCATTTGTCTTGTATATACCTCTTGTGTTTCTGCTGTATGCGATTTAATTTTGGAATAGTCAATTACAATCACAGATAACTTTTCTTTAAAAAATTAGGGGACATTGGGGTTTGTTTTATCTTTCTGTAACAGTGTTTTCTATATGAAGTTTTTAAATGTAACTGACTGAATTTTAAGAAAATTCATTCCTTTTGGTATAAATCTCTGAGAACTCTGCCTGGAACGGAGGTTTAGGATTAGAGGAGTCAGTAGGAATAACTGAATGCATCTACTAATCTATGACAAGTATGACAAAAATTGCTATTAAATCCTACATCTATTTGTGTTTACCATTCTCCAGACTCCCCAGTAAATGTTTTTGTGATGTTCTGTTGCAATTTTGTTAAAAGAGGATGAATGACTACATTAGAATAACTTCAGAGAAGAGTAAACTGAACTTTTTATTGTACTTAAAAATAGACAACAAGTCACCATGGAATGGAGACAGAAAAAATAAATGAAGTTTTCTAATAGTAATTTACCAAGTCTGTTCTACAGGCAAACAGCATTTCCAGTTTGATTCAATTTGCTATGGATATTTCTCCAAACACTCTTCCATCACAATGCAGAGTGCTTCAAACATTAAAGGAGCAATGACAAATGTTCATCATTCTCACTCCTGTTAGTTTGGTTTGTAGATCTAGAGCTGAATATATGATTAGGATTCTTTCCTTCAGCCTGTATCTATCCATACCAGCAATGGGTTCTCAGCTCTAAAAACTAGATCTACTTTAGTTCTTGTGCATTTCAGTCTTTCATTACACCTGAATCTGAGGATGCTTTAAAATGCAATGCAAGAACTGAAGCAGGTCGTTCCATCTCTGAAAGAATAAACTGAGGTAAAACACAGGTCATGAAAGTTTCCAGGAGAGGAAGCAAAAAGCTGGCTGTTTATTCCCAGCCAGATGTACTTGTGTCTTTCTCTGTCTGTTTGCATTAGTCCTGGCTCAGGTCTCTCCTTGTTTGTGGTTTGGGAGTCTGAATGAATATTATGACATGCTGTCTCCTGGTGGTTCCATGTAAATAATTATGAGGAAAGGAGTGGATGGAGTTACACTCCCACTTTGGATTTTACCAGATACTCTGAAATTTCATACCCAGACAAAACATGTCACTCTGCTTAATACTGTCACTGCCTTCATTCATCCTCCTAAATTTCTGGTGTGTATAATGGGATTGCAACAAGCAGTTCCCAGCTGGAAAGGAGGGATTATATTCTGCTAGTGTGAGTGAATGAATTGCTTAGAGAAACAATATTCTGGAGTAGAAGCAGCTTCAATCAAAAGTGAAATGCCAACATGCAATTATGGCCACATGGCATGCCAGGGACATCCAGTGGGGGCTAAAGAGTCAATAACCCCTGCACACACCAGTGAATTTGTGCAGGCAGCCCCCAAGTACCCCTTTCTTCAAAATGTCTGGCTACCTGGGCAATATTTGAGTTCATGCTTCTCAGGCCTCTGTGATGTAAAGAAACACCATTTTGCAGATGAGAAATCTGAGTCCAGCATGTGTTCACAGCCTGGTCTCCAGAGTTAGGAGAAGAATTCAGCCTAATCTGAAGAGAACAAGGCCCATGAATATTCAGGAACTTTGCAAATTGATAGTGAAGTCCAGTCCTCA
Organism: Acanthisitta chloris; assembly: GCF_000695815.1. Taxonomy (NCBI): domain Eukaryota; kingdom Metazoa; phylum Chordata; class Aves; order Passeriformes; family Acanthisittidae; genus Acanthisitta; species Acanthisitta chloris. The sequence continues at coordinate 49,533 of NW_008659640.1, read as the reverse complement.
TGGGCTGACCTGGGAACAGGATGTTGCTCTGGTAATGTGCAGTGTTTTAATCACAATGCGTTTCCACTCACACAAAATGAGCCTCAGGGGGTGATCAGGGAAAAAAAAGGCTCTTTATTCAACAGAGTTCAAAAGTGATTATGTTTATGTTTGACTGAATTATTTATCCACCTTTGGAAACTTAGGGATGACTTGAAGAATAGCTCAGTAGACAGTGGGTCTGAATTAATGCAGTGAACTTTTCATTGAACTCGGGAGCATTCGGGTCATGTTCTCACAATCCACTTTCCTCCAAAACTGCTTCTGGGAGCTAACACCCCTGAAACTGAAATCATTGAATGACAGGAAGATGAGCTAAATTTCTTAGCAGATCTCATAATTTCACCTATTGGCAGGGACTGGACCAGCTGTAAATGAAGGATGAGTTGAAGTCAGGGCATGAAATACTTTTTGCCCTTCTCTCTGGATGGCCCTGCCTCCCTCAGATGCCTCCCTCGATGCATCTCTTCAGCCAATGTGAGTGAAGTAATGATATGACAAGAGTCTTAGCTGATTTCACAAGGTAAGAATATAGTCCCCAAGTGCTTCAAGTTTTCTTACTGTTTGACACAAGAACTGTGTTTTTTACACATTAGTACTTTACAGATGATGAGCTATAAAATGCTTTTCCTCAGAAGAACCAGAGCTCAGTTTTACACATTTGGAATGGTAATAATTAAAAATATCACACACTGAATTGCATTGCAGCAGCATGAAAAACATGTTCTATTGCAGGGAGCAGCTGTGCATATCATTGTATTTTTCACTTTCAGAGCAGAGTAACTGGATGACGTTAAATAGAATGTATTTTGATGCAAACCTGTGCTGATTTTACCTTGTACCTGATTCATCAGGTAAAAGAATTTGAAAAATATATTAATTTTTAAAGCTTGCTTATACAGCTCAAGTATATTTGAATAACTCTGAGATAAAACATCTCTGTACACAAAAGGGACAAATATATCCCTAGAGCATACCCAGACTTCACTTACTATGCCTGCAAACCACACTCCTCTGTGCAGAGCTATGTAGCTGCACATAGTCATGTTAATAGTGTCATTAATCTTTCCTGCAGTAATCTCTACCTCTCAGCTTTTACACATTCAGCACCTGGGTCAAATTTGACCAGACAAGTTTGTCCTTGAATACTATAATTTACAAAGTCCTTGTGAAAAACCTCCTCCTGTATTATCCGAACTGCTGCATTTTATCAAATAACTGCCACCAGCTCTCGCCTGAAATAGTTCATTTGCAAAGCTGTTGCCACCAAACTGTGGAAACCAACCATCAGTCAAAGGCTTGTTTTGGTCTATTTTTTATAGCAATAGCAAATGAACTGCAGATGGAGCACTGTTTATACTTTCCCATCATCTCTGGAGCCCCAGGAACTGCTCTGTGATGTCATCATGTTTGGGCAGGATATAAAGAAAGCAGCAAGACTGGAAATATTTATTTACACGATTAGGGCCAGTTTGACCTCTCTATAGGAAGAACATCAAGGTGCTTGAAATGGAAGGGTACATGACCTCACATTTCATGCAGACCTATAGGGGAAACACCACATGGGAAAAGAAAGTTTCTACATCTATCAGTCAATTAGATTTTTGCGTAGCTTCATGTCAGAAGGAACTTTTGTTTGTTTGGGGTGTTTATCTGAAATATCTGTCACTGAAATATTGGCCCTTCTGGCTGTGACAGGTGAGTTCTGTCAGATTAAGGCACATGATTTGTTCCATTCCCATTCTGAGGTGTGTACCTCACCTTTCTGCTGAAGCTGAATTGCAGAAGTGAATGGTTGCAGTTAAATTTGCCAAACTGACAATCACAGAATCTGCAAGACTGACGTGTTTGCCATGGGGCCATCACTTCTGGCAAAGAGATGAGTGTATATCTGGGAGTAGTAATGCCTTAAAGCATGATGGCTAGATCTGTCAGTGCCTGTCTGTCTCAGATGGGGATGGAGAGAGCAGATGTAGATGTGATCTTCTATTATTACTATAATGTATGACTGGATTACAAATGTCCAACAAACCTCTGTGATTGGCCTGTACAGAGGAGTAGGCAGTGAGGATAAACCACTACAAAACAGTCTGGTGCAGCAAACCAAACTGTCCAACCAGCCAGAATTGTGTAGGAACAGTTCTCAGCACAGCCTCTCTGCTGGCCTCAAGGCAAGCACAAACATCAGGCAGAAATCTGTCTCTTAGCACCTTCCCCAGGGCTGAGCTGTAGCACTGTAAGCCAGGACTGCAAGTGGACTTGTACCCATTTGCCATCCTCGATCTACATCATGAGGATTCTTTCTTTGGAGAATTTGGAAGGAGTCATTTAAGCCAGTTGGTATGTGTTGTGCATAATGCAGAGCAGCATTACTTCAGGAAATTAATTGTAGCCTTTTTTGTTTCCTATATGAGGCTCTATGCATTTATCTGTACGTGCAGCAGAAGTGCTGTAAGTCACATCAGTGACTGCGACAGCCATTGTGAAAGCCTGATAACAGAGAGCTGCAAAGCACACAAGCAGTGGTAAAGGAAACAAATCAAGGTTATGGTATCACAAAAGGAACTTTGTCTGCCTGGCCAGCAAACAGGCCTCCTTTGCAATATTACTTCCTCACTGTCTAGCAAGTGTTTTGTCCTACTAACTCCAAAGGCTGCAAACAAACCATGTGAGCCTATCACAATATCCTCTATCAAGCAAAGGTCTCTCTGGCAACTTTAAAGAAGCTTTATATCTAACTCTGCTTTCCTAAGCACAGAGTTCATGTCAGCTCAGTTAAACCAGTCTCTGCTAGAAATGTGGGACTGAATTCTTCACATGTATGGTGAACAAGTGTCCTATGTTTTTCTTTTAATAATGAATTTTTAAGGCATCTATGCTAAATGATTTTGTTCTGACTGCAGTGTTTAGTGCTCAGTTTCATTGCCATCTGTAGGAAAGTGCATTATTATGTGTTTAATAGTCACTTAAGGCTCACTTAAAGTCTTTATTAAAGTGTGCTTATTAATAGTGCACAGCTTATTTCTGGAGAGGTTCTGTTCTGCTATTTCTGTTTAACTAATGTTTAGGAAAAATGTGAAATTTTAGAGATGTTGATAGTGTCTCTGAATATTTATGTTGGAAGGGGTTTCAGGAAGTGATTTAGTCCCATTCCACTGCTCCAAGCAGGGCTAATGTCGACATTAGAGCAGGATGCTCGTGGCCTTGGTGTCACACTCGAGGTTTCCCAGCCTGTTCAGTGCCTCTCAGTAGGAGCCACAGGGAAATGTGCTCAGTGCAGCCACTCAGTTCAGCTCCCAGGCAGCCTTGGGAAAATCTTGTGCCACGACCAGTGATTGTGGATCTGCCAGTGTGTCTGAAAACCTTTTTTGGTGTGCTTGGCTTTCCTGCATTGAGCTTGTGCTTTAAGGCAGAGGAAAGTAAATGTTCCATAGGGAGAAAAAACAGTGTGGGATGTAATTTACTAAAGGCCAGGGGTGGGAGAGATGGGAAGATATTTTGGCAGCCAAAACCAATAATGAACTTGCTTTTTGTTCACTTGATCTGGGTTTTTTTTCTGCTCCTACTTCATCACTCTTTCACCATTGTAGTGTCTGAATAGTTAAACTTGTATTAGTACCTTTGGTTGGTAGGAGAATCCTGTTTTCAAAGAACACCAAAGTATATACAACTTCTATTTTCATCTCTCTTTTTGCTTCAGAACTACCCATTGATTTTACAGACTCAAAGAAAATGTAGGTTATCCTGCCCAGTGAATTTCTCTGGTTCTGCCAAGCTGGAGATGTAAACAATTAGAAGAGAATGCAGATAAATGAGAGCATACAAGAAGGATGGGAGAAAAGTTCCCTTCACTGAGCAGTGTCCCATGATAACTCTGACCCTAAGAATCTCTCTTACACCGTGGCCAGAAGGAAACAATGAAATACTCCAAGTCACAGGAATAGGTGATATGAGAACAGCCACTGTGGTGCAGCTACAAACCTACACATGGGAGGACTAGCCTGGGTAATTTAAAAGATGTTTTTATCTGTGGGCTAGATTCTAATTTTGGTTATGCTGGAGTAAATCAGGCATAATTTTCCTGACATCAAAGGCCCTGCTCAACATGATCTAGCTTCATGCTCTTGAAACTGAGGCCAAACCCACTAACTTTTCTAGGCAAGTTCTGCCCAAAATGAATGGGTGGAGCAAGGTCAAGCCTATGATTTTATTATTTTCAGTTGGGCACTTGCACAATTTGGTATTCACAGCAGGCTTTGTCTTTTACAGGGCCTTTTCTTGGCATCTGAACTGGCGATTGTCTGGCCACAACTATTCAACTGCCCAGTTTGGATGGGATGGGTTAGGGTTAGGCAAACTTGAGAAACACAGATGCAAAGGGGTATGTAGTAATTTTTATGAAGCTGTCAGAAAGCTGTATTGGATTCTAGGGGTCGAGGTTCAGGCTGTTATATAAATGGAGTTTGTCTTTAGCCTGTACCTCTTTTCTTCTTGTACGTTCATTTTAAGTTAGAGAGCCACATGCAGAGCAGAGATGAAAGTCTCACAGTAAAAGCCTGTGACCTTATTTTGAATAATCTCTAACATTTCTCATCATGATAAAACATAAGCATTGGACAACTGCTGAGGTACAGGTCCAAGTTCAGGTGGTTGTGCTTAGCTACATGTCATTCTTAAACTGGAAGCTTATGCATGCACCAAGGATGCCTTTTCTCACATTAACATTCACTGTCTTAACTTCCAGTACTTCTGTTCATAATTGTATCACATGTTGTAGCCAGAGGAGCACTAAGTGTTTTGCCTCAAGGCAAATCCAGCATCAGTCCAAGTACCAACTTTATGTGCACTTTAATTGCTCTGTGCCACAGATTTTTCTTGTGTCTCTCAAAGCCTGCCTGACTGCTGTGAGGGGCTGTGCTGACTCTTTCAGGGATTTCCTCATAGGAGTAATGATCTCTGACATGTCTTATTTCACAGTGATTTCATATTGCTGTGTTTCATATTGCTTTAGAATCAGGGAATTGCTTTAGCAACTTGCTACATTAGATATTTCTAGCAAACAGCAACTGAGTTGCAGTTGCAGTCGCTGGTGTGTGTGTTTCCTGCATTCCCAGGCAATGCTGTGGTAAGAGGCTGCTCTGAAACAGTAAATTTGAAAAATAACCTTCCTGAAACACGACGAGTAAAGGTCGGATGTGTTAAACATTCTTAGCCACTAGATGGCAATGAGCTGTGGCATCGCAGCTGGGGACACGCGAGGACCATCTGCCAGAACGTCGGGAATTGGATGTGAGAAGCCACATCCCTATGGAGCACATAGAATCGTAGAATCAACCGGGTTGGAAGAGACCTCAAAGATCATCGAGTCCAACCCTACCGTGGTTACTAGACCATGGCACTAAGTGCCACATCCAGTCTCATCTTCAAAACCCCCAGGGATGGTGAATCCACCACCTCCCACCAACTTCCCCCGATTCTGACCCCCAGGCACTCAACCTTGTTGTTACCGACTTCAAGCTCTACAGAATCAAGAGACTCTCTGACATACAGAGCCACCCTTTCACCCCTCCTACCTTGCCTATCCCTTCTGAAGGACTTGTAACCATCTATGGCAGCACTCCAGCCATGCCTTAGGGCTTCTGACCAGGCTCAGCTTGCTGGCAGTGACTGCACTTTCATTTCAGACCCAGTTGGAATGAATCAGCTTTTATTCCCTTGGTTGTCTTTTGTCATTTGCCACTTAGCAATGTCATCTGTAGTGTTTTAACGTTGTCCTTTGGCAAGCAACCATGTTCTCTTATTTCAGCTGTGAGCCTGATAATCTCTTGAAGTGATGATGGCTTTTTAAAGAAAATGGCAATTATCCTGTGCAGTTATGCTGAGCTTGAAATCTTCTCAATCAGTGTATACTGTTTCCAGCAATAAGAGCTTGAGGGGCACTGTGCTTACCTAGCAAAGAGCTGCAGATAATTTAAGAATAAGTTCTGAGACAAACACTTTCTTCTGGCTTATCCTGTGGTTATAACTTTTACAAAGAAAAGGGGTAAAATTATTGTACCAGGATTTTTTCCTACTGAGGCAAGAGGATAACCCCCAAGAAAACCAGCAGTGCTCAGTAGCACTTGTCCAAAGTTGCAGTAAGGTCAGCATTCATTTTAAGTCATTTAAGTCTTCATTTTAAGGGGTGCTCTGAGAACCCTTTATCTGTTGGCAATAAGTTATTCCTCTGTAGCTGTCACACTTCAACTGAAGCACTTTCATTAGTAGTAGAACACCACATCAGCAGCAATAAGGGCTTCATAGGCATTTCCTTAACATCTAAGAAGAAACTGCTTCTGAAGCAGCCCCCTGATGTGTTCTGCACTTTTAGCTCCTAACGGGGCATTCTGAGTCAACAGAATTGACAAACGTGTTCTGCAGGAGGTCCAGGGTTTGGTAGTATGTGCTGCAAATGCCTCGTACAAAAATTATACTAAAAAGGAACTTGCTGTAGCGAAGTCAAACACCACAGACACAAAGCAGCAGTGCTGTTATGTTCATGCAAATTTACTTTCTTCTGTGTCTATGATGTTATCAGTCTTTAGTTACATGACAGTCCTACAAATTTCTCCAATTTTCTGCTTATTTCTTTGTGCAGGAAGCAAAAACATATCCAGCTAGAGCTCTGACTAAAGCACCTTAAGATAGTGACATGAGCATATTTTCTCATATGCTCAAGTTCAGCTCCAATCATCATTTTGTAAGCACATACAATAACAATACACTTCCTTCAGTAAAGTGGTGTGATCTAAACAGGTAAAGAAGAGAAAACCGCACACAAAGTTGAAAAAGAGCAGAGAATTAGAAGCCAGAAAAAGGACATGGTAACAGTGGAAAGATTGGATTTCATGTAATACACAGCAGGCTCAGCATGCAGGTTGCCTGGCCAAGGTAAACCACACAATAAGTTTCTGTATAAACAGAGAATCACAAAGTGTATAATTCTTTAATCTTGAGGTGGTATCAGTGCAGTTCTAATTACCTTATTATGGATAGGAGATGCTAATGTGGCTCTAATTCCTGAAGGGGCATGGTAGCTTATAATTGTTGGAAAATAGATAAAGACAATTCTACGGTTCCACATGAATGCTGAAAATTCAGCTGTCAGGCATATTTCTATTTAGCTATGGTTTGGAAGGTGTTTAAGGGGAACAGCAGTTTAACGGAGCATCTGGATCTCATTGAAGACCTGTTTTTTGTTTTTGTGTTTCTTAATTTATTGTTACATTTTCCAGCTGGGCTGATAGAGGCATAAAGAGGATAAGAAGACACAAAGCAAATTTAGTATTTCAGCTTAAATGGGAGTGTTTTATTTCACCTTTTTCATGAAACATTCTCTGTAAGAGCTTCCAATACTAGCTGATAGTATTTTTGCTTGTCACTAGAAGTTTGTCTCATGAAATGTACTAACATTCCTTGGTTTAGAAGCACTTATAAAAAGATATAGGAGGCTTTATTCTTTTCAGCTTCGTTTTGCTCCACTGATGCTGTTTTGTGGATTGTGATAGTTGTTATCCATTTTCTTATTCAAGAGCACATGGGGGTGTGTGTCTGGGATTTGATAAGGCTCCAGGCTGTATGCAGCACTGCTTGTGTGTGTCAAGCATGTCACCATATGCTGGTGCCCCACTTCACTGCAGATGTCCTTGTGCTGGAAATAAGAAATAAAACCCCAAACCTGGAGCCACACTGTAAAATGTGCTCTGTGTTACAGATAATCAATACTTGAATTTTAATATGATAAAGAAATACTGGAGCATGCCAACTATTGACTGCATTGTGTTGTTTATCCTAGTTATGAGTTTTCCTGCTGGCTGTTCATCCTCTCACTATCCATTTTCCAATTATTTCTGACAAACTTTTGCTGTTAAAACAAAGTAAAGAGCTGCAGTCACATCCACATTCTGATCCTTGCCTGCTGTATTCCTCCCTCACGTGACCATCTAAATTTTTAACAAGTCTGTTGTTCTCCCACTCTGTTACACTGTGCCAAAATGCAGAACGTAACCGAGAAATAATGTATTAGTCCTTTTGTAAGAAAATAAGGAAATCCAAAAGGAAATTCCGCTTACAAGTCTCTTCAATTCTGTTAAGGCAAACGGTATTTTTGGTTGTCTATTTCGAGGGGAAAACCCAACCTCAGCCATGTAGCTGAAGATGTGTGTAACCTTGGCTGTGTTGGATGTTTATGACTTGGTAAATTCAAGCCATTCCTGGTATCTGTGGATCATGTCTCCCCCAGTCCTGGGGAGTGCTGCTTAATCCAGCCAAACCTTTTCTATGGGTGTGAAGTGAAAAGACAAGAAATTTATCCTCGGGTTTAATCGGAACGTGATTGAAGAGGGCTCTTGAGACAGTAAATAGAAATACATCAAGAGCAGCCATTTGGGTGTCAGATCTTTAGATTTATATTCATCCTCACAGATCTAATTACTGCTAGTGAACTGGAAATATCCATATTGGCTCTGCTTTCCCTTAACGCACTGATGATCACAGCTATATGAGCCCGTAAGTCAGAAAACAGAAAGAGCTTGGCAAACTTCAAACACTAGTCCAATTTCTTTTCTGTCCATGCAGAAAAAAGCATGGGTGATTCCAATCACTTGTTATCACATAAATGAAATCAGACTGTGTCTCTGACTTCTGTGGAACAAGGTATTACCTAATGCAAATTAGAGCAGCCACATGGATGTTTTATCAGAGGAGCTGTTCTTCTAGCTGGGACCATTAGAATACTTTCTGCACCCTTTCTTCCTGCTTTACCTTTGGGCTGCTCCTGTGCTCAAGTGATGTGGAGCTATTCAGGCACTGGAATATTGCCCAGGGATGTGGTGGAGTCACCAGCCCTGGAGGTGTTTAAGAGGCATCTGGATCTGGTGCTGGAGGATATGGTTTAGGGTTTAGGGGTTACAGCAGTGACAGGTTAATTGTTGGACTTGATGATCTTAGAGGTCTCCTCCAGCCTTGGTGATTCTATGATTCTGTGGAGATAAAGCCACAAACCTACAGGAGCACAAAGGAGACTTAAGAGGGCTGTGGATTTTATCCACTGGATTGGTGACAAATCCTGAAAGGCAGATAAAAGGGCTCCATAACCTGTTGTTCTCCTACATGCAGCTGCAAGTGTGATGATTCCTCCTCAAACTCCTGCATTTATCACTGCAGCTCTAAGCATTGCAATATAATCCCTTCTTTCTTGTATATCTTCTCTCTATTGACTGAAATTCTCATGCCCAAACCACAGATTCACACATTTCTCACTCACCTGGCAATACTCAGAGCATTGTCAGGATTTGAAACTCTACAAATCATTGAACAAGCATCAGTAAATGCACAAGTTCTTGTTTTGGACAACTCCCAGAACACTGTTGGGATGGATGTCAGCAGTTCTGCCTGTATCAGCCAACAAGGCAGTAGACAGTCAGAGAGAAGAGCATGCTAACAAGTGTTGGAAAGCAGTAGGCTGGCAAATGAGAGCATGCAGAGCATAGTGCTTAGAAAAGTGGTGGAATTTGTTACTTTATTCTAATTTCCTGTGTTTTTGAAGGCTTTTTTGAAGCTGTGATGGGGAGGTGGAGAGAAGCACAGTTTGTGTGCAGGGCTTAATCTCAGAAAATTTTGAAACCTAAATCATTTTCTTCTGGGAAAACTTTTAGTGCCAGTTATGTTCCAAAAGAATTTCCAAGGCAGCCTGCCCATCCAATTTCTCTCCTTTCAAGCTTATAGAATAGCAAGCATCTATCCTTTTGACCCCATGGAGCATAAGGCAATTGAAAAGTCATTGGGCTGCCCCTGGAAGCTGGGTTATGGATTCTGGCCAAAAGTATGGAAGCTGTAATTGGTGTGGAAGATTTTTCTTCTCTTTATCATGCCTTCATATTTGATCTCTTTCCAGTCTTCCCAACAAACAAGTCATTAGCCACTCCTTTGGAAGCAGAAAGGCTTGAGGCAGCATACCTTGAGATTTGTTTGACCTTTCAGCTCTGCTTTTCTTTGAGCCCAGGATTACTTCTGCTGCATGCAATTTGGATTATGTAGGGATTCAGACACCAGAGAGTGAGGGGAGTGATAATTTTAGGGTCAGGTTTTCAAAGAGCCTGGCTCCAGTGACTGGGACAAGGCATGAGACTTTTGGGGAACCCCCATATATTGGCTGGTATGTTTTTACAAACAGTTTGGTAAGTGTTATCAGAGTAGTTGCTGAAGCTACTTGCATGAAAATCTGAAGGGCTTGAACAGGAAGTGAAAGTTTGAAAATTGTAGCTGCTAAGGACAGGTCTTACCTTGTGTTGCCTTGTTGAAGGCCTGCTCACTTTGGAAAATATTTGAGAAAAATAGTCAGTATTGAAAAAGGAAAAGTTAAATGACAAAAAAGCCCTTAAGAAACAGGTTATAGTTATCTGCCTTGACTGTCCAACACAAAGAGCATACTGCTTTCCCCAGGCCCAAGAAGGGTGTGCAGGACTGACCTTTGAGAGAAGCTGACCCAATATGCCTGGAAACTAAAGACTCCTGAAGGAGCTGCCTCTGCCAGAGGAGCTGCTGCAGAGATGTTCCTCTTAAATGAAATGACAGCACACCAGAGAAATCCCAGTTAAGTAGAAACCCTACTTACTGTACAGAATGGTTAACATTCTGAATATTCAACCCATTTGCAACCTCTAATCAATACAGCTAATCCATATTTTATGTAAGCATTCTGCATCAATTAATATGTTTGTATTCATTTAATAACTGTTGTGCTTCTTGTTGAAGACTTGGGGCCACTTATGGTATGCCCACAACTCCTTTGTCCTTAGTAACATCTCCTGTAGGAGTTAAAATCTGACTGAAATCATTAACCTTATGGAAAATATTCCAACACCTACACTGTGCTGTTCTGCATGCAGTTGCTTCAAAATATCCTGGAGCCCAGGAGCACATCAAGAACAAAATGCTGCAACTGAAAGCAACGATACTAATTCAATAGGTACATAATGTCACCCAGTGTATGGAAACAAAGTCAGGACAGCTGGTTTAATCCACAGAAAATATTGAATTTGGTTGGTATCCCTCAGTGACTGGTTATCTTACTGCTGGTGGGATTTGTTTGATAATATCCAAACGTAAATACTGTTTGTACTGTGATTCCCACCCTCCCCCCAGTCAGGGGGAATTTGGGTTTGATCCTGAGTAACTGAGACAGAAGTACCAAAGTACAGTAAATCCAACATAATACTTTCTTACCCCAAAATACACATTCCAAAACACTGGAGGAACACAGCTTTTTTTTTTTTTCTGAATTATTTACTCAAGAAAACAGATGAAAAATAATACAGTTCGGGAAACTCATGCATGATTAAATGAATGTACTAGGCATGCATCTTAATATGCAGCATACATAGAGTTCCAGCTGTGGTAGTGCATGGAATCAGAGAAGAGCTCTCTAAAGGCAAAGCAGGAGTTACTCTAGTAGCCCAGAAACCAAGACGAAGATAATCTAAAAAGCGACTTTACTGGGATTTTGTTTCTACTTTGCACACAAGGCATGTTGGAATCTCATATGCATATGTGTAATATTTATCTTTTTAAGCATAACTAATGTTCTGAAAAAGAGCTATTTGGAATTTAGGGATCCAGTTCCATGGTGGGTACTCTGTCCTGGAGCCAAGATAACTTTTAGCCTGTTTGCAGGTAAGGGGAGCAAGGCTTGAGCAGGTCTGGTTAGGGGCATACAGTAGCTTTCGTTGTACAGCAGGCAAGTGACTGTCCCTCCCGGTGCTGCCAGGCTGTGCTGGTGTAACTTGCTCTGAATATGCTGCTCTTCTCCACTCTCTAATCAATTTGAAGGGATCACAAGCCATGCCAGGTATCTGTGTAACTGCTGAGGTGCATAACTTCTATTGAACTGTCTGTCTTCAGCTTGCACTATCGGGTTACTTTTCTTGCAGAGAACATACCTCTGTCCAGGGAATTTCAATCTGTTGCATAAAGCCTAGACTAGTGCCAATTGTAAACGCAAAGAACAGCCTTTTTGTTTGGGTTTGCCTTTGATGTGTATCGAGAGGAAGCATGCAAACCACACTGCTGGTTTATCTGACCTCTCTGTGGCAAGTTCCAATTGCATTTAGTTTTCAGATAACTATAAAAAAGTGAAAGATTTTCAAAGTGTAATTCCAAATTATTCCCAGTACAAACTCCCAAACAGCTGCACTTTGTGCTGGGAAATGCCTGAAGGCTGAAGGAGGAAGCCTTCCCTCCAGGCCATGTGGATGTTTTACAGCTGTCAATATGGCCTTGAGGTTAAAGTAACTTCCTTGGAGAGTCCTTCCATAGATGGGCTGGCCAAGCGACAGCGACGCTGCGGTTAGGAAGCATGACCTTGGTCTGTACTCCCAAATGCCTGCTGTGCAGGGAAGAATGTGATGATGGGAGATCTGCACATCTTCACCTTCTGAGGCTCTGCTTTCAGCGCTTTCACCTCTCTTTGTGTGTAATCCCTGCAGTCTGGAGCCCTACACACTCACGGGGACAGGTTTGGCTGAACCAAAGAGAGGTGCCTGTGTCTGGGAAGCAGCACGTTCCTGCCTGGGTGTGAGGTGCTGAGTGCTCTTACTAACTGTGTGGGGAAGCAGAGCAGTCCTGGACTGCAAACTGTGCTGACGCCAGTGCCTTGTTTCTGGTAATTCACATAGTGTTTGCTTTATGTACCCTAAACTTCCTCAAGCAGCTCTGAAAGCCCTCCAATGTCTGCTTTACAATTATCTGGCAACTAATTTAATAACAACTCTGCAATTAACAAGCTGAATTCGTGCAGCTCATGCTCTTCAGGGCCTCATCTGAAGGCTTTGCAGTTACTAATGGGCAGAACTTTGCAGACGCTGCACTGATCCGCTAAGCTCTGCTCTAACATTGTTTAAAAGTAATTACCCTCACCATGTTGTTTCTGTTTTGCTGTTTCTAAACTATGCAAATTCAGGAAGCTGCCTCTTGCACATGATTATAAATGGCTGGTTGGAGTGAGGTATCTAACAGGCAGCTGAAATATAATGAAATATTAAATGCATTTTCATACTGTGCATATTCTGCTTACGTATTATTCACCAGGGACTCTGAATTTGGTTCACAGGAACAAACATAAAGGGGAAAAGTTCTTTTCTCAGTAATGAGCAGATACAGCAGAAGGGTTTTGGCCTAAAGTTCTTCCCCTGAGGAACTTTGTCTGAAAAACATATAAAGAAAAGCTCAGCAAAATATTAAGATTTGACCTATTGCTGATACTGTGAGAAACACACAGGAGAAAGTCATGGCAGGAGTTTAACAGGAGGGAGAAGGAAAGTAGGGTGAAAAGTGTATCCTTAAAAGTTAAGATTCTCCAGTTTGTTATTAAGAACAGCAGGTTTTATTAGTGGCTTATAAACAACACTGAAACCTGGAAATGACAATTGCCAGCAGCCCACGGCTTGTTAAGTCCATGATAGAAGGTTATAATTCATATGCCATCTGGATGTGGAAATTTTGTTGAAAGCAGCTCTCAAAATGAGCTCATCACTCAGAATCCTCTTCTGCAGGAAAGTGCCTCAAAAAACAGCAAGAGAAATGGGGGCAACAGTTTTCAGGGTAAGAATCAATAGATGCTGCGAGGGAAGATTACTTTATTTTCACCTTAGACTTATCAATGTTGTTCTGAATTCAAGAGTTTCAGCTAGATCTGAAGTCTGAGTGCTGTCTTGTTTCTTCCTGAGTGAGACTGGTGAGCTGGTCAGACTGTGCCGTGTACCACAGAAAATGTCCTGCCACAAACCTTCCTACAGCCTTACTCTGAGTACCTGGCAGGGAACTTAAAGTAGGAAAAACATAAAATTAAATATTAAAGGTAGCTTAGTGGCATCTATCAGCGGATCTGATCCATAAGAAAAGATGGGAAAACTTGTTACATTTAGGCAAACAAAACAGAACACAGGTAATATGTCATACATATTACAAACAGAAGCTAAATGCTAATGCGAAGAGATTATTTAAGGGATAACATTGACACACCAACAAATTCATGGTGACTTAAAGCTATTTTAGACTCCAGAGTGCTCTTAATTTTTAAAGCGAGGGAAGCCTGGAGCTCTCCAGAAATTTAGCCCCAGGAAATGTCTGAAGTGAATCAGTTTTAGTTAGCATTTAACATAGAGAAAATGCATATACAAGTGGCAGCAGTAATTAAACTTTCAAGAGTAGTTGCAAGTCAAACTGAAATCCCAGTTGATAAACTCAGTTTGTTAACACAGCACATCACTTAAGATAAATATTAAGATACATGTTACGGACAGAAGTAATCCAATGTGGATGTTAATTATGTGAGCAGTTAAGTTCTGTAATTAAAACCAGACTTTTCTGATAGCTGTGGCTGTCTCCACATTCCTTTGAAGTGTTTGCCCTTGAAAAATATTTGCTGAACTAAATGGCCACAATGCACAACAAACTTTGGAGCTGTGGAAAGATGAGCTCACAGAGTACACAACCCACAGCCTGGTCCATGGGCAGTGACTACTGTGAGCCCAGACAGCCAATTTGATTTTCATGCATGCTGAAGATTCTCTTGGCTTGCATTTACATTCAGAAATGCTTTTGGTGGAATAAGTCATCAGGTTTCCTGCTCTCACTAGTCATCTTTACAGTGGCACTTCGCAGATTGCTGTCAGCTGAGATTCACACCATTAGTCATGTTGTTGATTCAGCCACTCATCCCAAGGCCTGGGCTCTGTCTCCTATCACTTTCTTCCTTGCCTATCTTTTTCTTTGAATTATTGCTGGTCTAGCACTGTATTAAAATAATTCTGTGTACATGGAGGGTATTTTATGGTAACATACTGGCTTATTTTGCGAAAGACCCTCAGGAATAATCTTTAATTTTTAAAAAATGCTGTATTAAACTTGTATTTGCCACTGAAAATATTGACACTTTCCTAACAGACCATTCAGTTCTATGAGATTAAGGTACTATAGGCTCATTCCCCGAGCATGGGAAAGATGTAAGAGAAGCCTTAAATAGTTTAAGCCCAGTTCAAAAGTGAGACTCACTATTACACCTGATCCATACTGTTGTTTACAGAATCAAAACCTATTAAAATCACAGCTATGAAGACCTCAAAGTAAGTGAAATCATGCTTAAAAATATAACCATTGCATACATTTGGGAACGCTGACATTATTAGACCTGGGAGAATCACAACTTCAGTCATGACTAAACCCAAACCTTATAGAAATATTCTATACAAACTTAGAGCCGTGAAGCAAATTGATTTGGGGTTGGGAAGACCATTCTGTGTGGGATTCTCTATGGATTTTTTTCTACAGGGTCACCTCAGAAACAAGTTTTCTTAATTTGAGAAGAAAATAGCAAAATGCATTAAAAATACTATTCTGGTTAGTATTTTATTCCTCTTTATTTTCTATTCCGTTCTGGTTTATATAGTACCTGATAAAGCACAAAGAAATTCAGTTGCAGAAACCATGGTGTGGAGTGGGAAGCTGAGGCTTTCTGATAAATTGAAAATAGCTAAGTTGGAAAAGTGATCTCTGGTATCTTGTCCTGACTGAAGAAGGGCACATCTCTTATGACATGCATCTTTGCTATCTGTTGATCTTAGCATTCAAGAATGTTTCAGAATAGGACAGGACTGAATCAAGAGAACTTGGATGAATAAATCCTCCTGTGGCTCTTTAGGAAGTTATAATCTGCAAAAGGACTTGAGTTGCAAGTAATCTTTTTCTACTTAGAAGGCAAAAAAGGGAAATTAAAAGCCTCTATCACATACAACTTGCTGTCTGATTTTTCCCCTCATGTGCAGCCAGGTTTCTCTGAGGATAAAACTTTCATGGCAATTGCTTTTTTCCATAGCAGTGCAAGAATTGTGTGATCAGATGCTGACAGATTCTGTTCTGTGCAGTTGGGCTGGTGGCTCTCAGAGTACGTGTTCAGGGCTGCCAAGTTATGAAATGTCTGATGTACAAGCAGAGTGTTGAATAAAGGTTTTATGACTTTGAACAAGACATCCTAGCTCAAAATTCCCTTGCTTACATTTGCATGGCTATTAATGACCTGTTAGTTAGATGTGGATATAAAAATGTCAGATGGACTAAAACAGATCAAATATTTCTTCTTGGTTTTGCCCTTTAAATGTTTTATGGTTGCTATCACTGGGCTTCCCTCCTCATGTTGTGTGCTTATTGGCTGTTACATGGTCACCTTTGTAAATACAAATTAGCCCACAAATCAGCTGACTGCTTTGGCTGTCATTTACATTGTCAGAGTTGTTGTCTCTGCTTTCACAGACAAGGGAATGGTTTCTAAATGGAATGTGTGCACAACTCCTTACATTCTTCTTTCTATTTAAGATGATATCTCTGAAAAATAGCATTTTTGTCCAGGGTCTAATATTTTTCAAACATGCTAGGAAAAGCTTCAATTAATCCTCTTTAGGTCTGTTTCAAGCCTTAAAATACTATTGTTGTTGTATTTTTCAAATCCTACATTATACCTGCACTTTTGCCAGTCTTTCATTTTTCTAAAGAAAGATTTATAGTATCATTTGATAATGATTAAAAAATGAGGGATATGACCAGTTTTTAAATTTTCTTATGTTCTCTTTCTCTTTTCTCAATGTGTTTTTCTAAGTGAATATAAATAGGGAAGGCAAGTTTGAAAAACTGTGCATTTCAGAAAGGAAATGGATGTGTTCACATTGAAAGAGACAATGTTTCAATGTTTTCTCTGCAATTATTGTATCATTTTCAACAAGATCTAGCTGCTAATATTTAATCATGATATTGGTTAAATACACAGCATTTCAGAAATAATAACTAATGCTGGAAATTCCTCAGTGAATTCCAAGATTGCTCCCTTTCTGGTGCTGCAGTACAAGTCCAAGCTGGACAAGATCGTGGCCAGTAACGCTGAGCAAGTAAAGCATTACAAGAGCCTCGTATTTTGTTCTTCTTGTCACTAAGGTTTCCAAACGCTGTAAAACTCTCCTGTGTTTCTGATCCTTCTCATAATATTGTTGTATGATACTATAATTGCACAAGAGTTGTGTCAGCACCCTAAGAGCCAACATCTGGAAACTATTAATTCTTCGTGGAGCATAGGATGGCACAGGCACAACTGATGCATCTGGAAAGATCAAAACTTCTCTGTTGTGTCCTGGGAGGGTGATTGCCAGGTTAAGGCTGGGAATCTCTCAGGATGCTGCAGACAGACTTCTGGCATATATACAGTGTGATACAGACATGTATAATATGACCAGGTACCGAAATGCTCCCTCTGAAAGGCATATTGAATGTTGCCCTCCTGGCTTTGTTTTGTTACAGTCAGTTAGTGGCAGTTCAGTCTGTAAAAAGTGACAGCTACATCTGTGTGGATAAATTTCACATCTGAAACAGAGCTGAAACTCAAGTATTTGGAATCTAGCTGCATGTCTTGCATTTGATTTGTACCTGTGCACAGTGGCCCTGTGACATGAATGGTACAGGAGTATTTTTCCATGCTGATATGATTCATCCATTCAAACTTAAAGAGCCCACTTAGCAGAGCAACCTTATTCATCTTTTCTTTCCACTCTTGTTCTGGTAGCTAAAATTCGTTATTCAGCTCCAGCTCAAAACCAAATATTTTAAATGTACATCTTGTGAGATGGTTTATGCAACACCAATTCTGTCTGGTTATTACATATTTTCCACAAAAACTAGGAAAGCTCACTTTAGAAGTCAGGATGAACTGTAGCTTTTCATTATACTTTTTCTGGAGTCTTTCTATGTTTTATTAATATCATAACTGGCAACCCTCATCAAGCTCCATTGATTGCCATGGATCCGCTAAGAGCTGGGACTTCAGGCTGGAGAAAAGTGAAGACGACAAAAGTAGAAGTAATATTGTCCACAAAAACTAGGAAAGCTCACTTTAGAAGTCAGGATGAACTGTAGCTTTTCATTATACTTTTTCTGGAGTCTTTCTATGTTTTATTAATATCATAACTGGCAACCCTCATCAAGCTCCATTGATTGCCATGGATCCGCTAAGAGCTGGGACTTCAGGCTGGAGAAAAGTGAAGACGACAAAAGTAGAAGTAATATTGTAGCACCCCGTCTTCCAGCCCCCCCCCCCGAAATTCCTGCAGCTATGATTTTCCACTCAGTAAGATTTCTGACCTGAAGGAATGAAGAGTAGGCAGATGCTCAGAGAACAAGTGATAAGGATCTAGGAAGATTTTAAGACCTACAGCTTATGACAAACTAAAATCCTTACAAACATTTACAATTAGCTGCTTAGCTGTGTTCTGATGAGATTTCTGAGGACTCAGAGAATTCTTGGTGGTTCAGAAAGAGAACTTAACCTTCTCCTAATATGCCTCATGTTCTGTCAGCTATGCAGAGGCAATGGAAAACATTTGTCAAAACAGATGGCAGGGCTAGCCCCCCACCATGGAATACAAGTGGGAAGTTCAAGGTCCAGTTAATGGCTGGTGAGCCAAGAAACATTTGGAAACTTACTTTCACATTGAATATACCCCAAAGAATACACTATTACGATTCCAGGACTTCTTGGCTATGACCAAACTCTGAATCCTGCAAACACAGTCATTTCACAGTTTACGCTTCCAGCCAGAACGAAGAACTGCTGAGGTGCACGAAAACTAAGATGCAGCAGTTAACATGGTTTTCAAGACTTTTGAAAGGACATGTTCCACAGCTGGTTCAGTCCAGCAGAACATTTTTTGCCCAGTGCTTCATGATAATCTGCTATGCCATTCAATTGCTTTTCATGTACTAAAATAAGTATTAGCTTAAAAGCAACTGAGTGCATAGAATACACTAAGAGACCCAATGTGAAAATACCTGTTTTCTCTATTAAAGACATGCTGGCATGTTGCACTGAAGTCATTTGCACAGAGCAGTTAGGTAAAATGTGGAAACTATGATCTGTGTAGCTGAGGGGTTTGCAGTTATTGGTAGCATGACTACTGAGAGCAAAACAGAGCTGTTGTCTTACATGCATCCAATGAAACAGATACTGGAGCAATTTGTGTTGGTTAATAATTAAAAAGGTTCTTGCTATGATTTAAACAATTCACTGTTAAATAACCAGATGGTACCTGCCTGAGTTTGGAATGAGAACATAAAGAAAGCTCCTACAAAGTGTTTGCAACAGTGATCAGTGCTTTATATTGACTCTAATCAAGATCCTGGTTATTTAATCATGTAGTAGTCTGTAAAGGTAGTTTTGGGTACAATGGAAGGAAAGTGCTACTCACTGCAATGCAGTAAGTGCCATCTTACACTGCACCATGTCTGTCTCTACCTTTGCATCCTTTGCCCACACATTAGGAATTAAGCACCGAAGACCAGAAGTGTAGCACTGTTGAAAACATAACTAACCTCTTAGTCTTGCACACAAGTGCCTGTCATCAGGTCCAGAATGTTTCTTCCCAGCCGTGTCTTGCTGCACTCCCTCCTTCCTTCTGTATGCTGCAGGGAATGTGCAGCCTCAACTTAAAATCAACAGCAAGGGCTAAAAGATAACTATCGTGCCTGGTAATTGTCAAACTATGCATATTTGTTTTCCTCAGCTCAACATTAATGACTTCCTAAGGATTAGTTAAGGCTACCAGACCTACTCTGCCTGGGGTTTTTTCCCTTGTAGAATTACAGGATGGACTTTTAAACTGATGGGTGAAAGCCAAGTTGCTGTTAGCTATATCTTAAGGTAAGCTGTTAAACACCCAGTGTATTACTTCTTCATTTATTTGGGGCTGTGAAGAAGCGTTCACGGGCAGTAGACCCTGGTTAACTTGCAAGTGAGTTTGGAACAATGTGGCAGGTACTTAACTTCTCTACCTGTGGCTTCAGACTGGACCTGGAGACCATACTTAAAATCCAACTAATCTTATAAAGATGAGAAATTCTTCCTCATCAAAACTCTCGTAATCTTTATGCAAAAAAATTGGCCATAATGTCATCATTGCTTCCTGCAAAGCAGAACTAGGAGATAGGTGAAAAAAGCTGTTACTTGTTCTCTCAGGATTTAGTCTCCAAAGATCAGTGCAAGAGCAATAGGCAGATGTTAACACACCTCGATTGCCAGTGAGATTCAATTTTTAAAACATTGTCTGTTTCACATAACTGTGGCAGATGTACAATGAAGCACACAGAGCTGCGGGAGCTAATCATTAAATACTAAGGATCTTGAAGAGCTTGACAGATAACAGCTTGCTGTTGTGGCTGTCTCGGGGGTGCTGCTGTTACTTGGAAGCAGCACATCTCAGTGCCTCTTTTCTTGACAATACCTGGGATTAATTTAGTCTGCTGTTACCTCAATATCTCTATAGACAAGAACCTATCTTGAAGGAAATGGCTGCAGAGATCCAAATTGAATGGCAAAGAATTATGGTTGCCAAATTTGTTTATATAAATGGTGGGGGTTTTTTAGCTGAGACTTTCACTGTGTAGTTTGACACTAACAAAAGTCATTCCTGGGTTGAAGCACTTGGAAACAGTAAAAGGGGATAAAAATGGATGCACAAAACTAGAAAACCATCATTTAAAACAGAAGAAAGATACAACAAGTAAATTGCATTTCCTGACGTCTGGCTAAGGAACAAGGGATTTCTTGTTGGTTTTGTGAATGTGTTTAGTCCTGCAGAAGCAAAAGAAATGCTCTTTTCCCTTACTACCTCTCTAAACCTAGGTTGTTCCACTTTAATCTGAGAGTGACGACAATGAAACATTTTATTTCATTATTTGTTGTGGCTATTAAACCTCTGAGCTTCCATCACTTTGTTAAAACACAGCTGAAGTTTAGCAACCTGCCTACTTTACCCTCTTTGACAGGGCTCCTTTCTAATTCTGACGGCTAAAATTCTGTGAGAAAGATCAAAGGTGGCCTCCTGTTTCTTATTATACAGGATCAACTGTTCAGATACTTCAAGGTCTGATAAAATACCTCAGTGAATTCAGTGTATGCAGTCAGCATTACTGCAATTAGGCCATGTTACAGTTAAATTACCAATTCTTTCATAAATAGCTTTATTTTCTATGCTCAGCAAGTGCCTCTTTCTGCTGTAGAAAATGGTTTTGTTTTTGTTTTGAATTTTAAAATGTCCCATGTAATTTTAAGTCGCTCAGTGCTGTGATTTACTAACTGTTCTCCGTAGACTGTATTGGCATCCCAGGAGGACTGCATTCTAGCCTTCTTCCCTAAAATGCACTCAGTTCTAAGAAAGCAGCACTATTCTTGTGAAAACAGCATTTATATATTTCTCTTGTATGTTTATTCTCAGCATCATCTTACTGGGAACATGTTCAATCTGCCAAAAACTCTCCTGAACTCTGACCGCAAACTATTGTGTAGTCCCAGTTTCTCATGCAAATGCCATACAACTTCAGGTAGGTACAGAACTTCAGGTTCTCTAAGCACATTACCCACAACCAACTTTACAGTTTCCTGAGCCTTATGACTGCTGCATATTCAAAGCTCTGTTAACTTACTGTCCTTGTTATCTAGGCAGACTGTATAACTTTGATCTAGGCAGTTTGCTTTCAGTCTTACCTCAGTATTCACAACCTCATCTTGCTGAGAAGTATTACCCAGGCTCCTTATCCTGAAAACTTGGGGCTTTTTGTTTGTTTGATTAACTCCCATGGCTTGCAAGCAATCCAGCTTTTGTTCAGTCGATGTTCAGAAGGCTGGTGCATGCCTCTGCACTGCTTGGGTTTTCCTTAATCAACATATGGATAATATAGTGTTTGTTTTGAATCTGATGTCATGGGAAAAAGTGTTGCTTCAGTCAGTATGGAAACTTGCCCAGATACGTTCAAGTTGTTTCTTCCTTGACTGTAGTATCTGCTTGAAATTTCTCACTTGCCTTATAATGGTTATTCCTGCTCATCCACAGGCTGTTTCCAGTCCAAATATAGTGCTACTTGATTGAAAAAATCCAAGAAGCAGTTCTCTTTTTTGGCACATGTTTAACAATCCTGACCAAATCCCTTCTGAAATGCCATGGTCCAGCTTGTCATAGAAGGTCAGGGGCTTGCCAAGGCTGTCCCTCCGGACATTTCAGCAACTTCTGCGTCTGCACAGCTACAAAAACTCTGCTGAAAACTGGAATGTTTTTCAAACCCTTTTTTCCCCTCCCTCTGAAGGCGCTGTGAGGAAGCAGTGACCGAGGGTATCCTTGTGAAACTGCTATTGACCCGCGATCCGGAATGTGCAGCCAGACCAGGGCTGTGCCCTGCATCAGGGTCCTGTGTTAGGGGTTTGTTTTTTTGTACTGAAGGAGCTTTTACAGATGATATTTGGGAATGACTTTAAAAACACAGCTAGAGTGATTTTATTTGCTTGTCTGCTTAGCTAAAGAATATTAGTCAGGGCAAACTAATGTAACTCCACTGATATTATTAGAGCTGAGTTGCAACAACTGGAGCACAAGCCCTTAAATTCTAGGAAAACTATTACACAGGTTGAGTTTAAAAGGCACTAATGCTGTCTAATAATGTGAGGAGTTTTTGATACCCAACTAATTTCTAATTAGCTTTTTCCTCGTTCACTTTTCTGCTACACCTTTTTGTGTTGATGTCATGGTTTTGCAGTAAGAGAACAAGAACTCTGTCCGAGACAAACCTGCCCTGAGCTGTGCCTTCAGGTGTGTAGTGCTTGCTCAGGGCAAGAGGCTC
>NW_008659640.1:1416-26733 GCF_000695815.1 Acanthisitta chloris | reverse complement strand
TCAGAAAATCAAAATGTAACTGTTTCTGTTCTGTAAATACCAACTGGGATTTTTCTGTCACTCTTAACCCAGCTGATTAGCAATGGATTTTCCTGGAGGCAGAGATACCATTCTAGTTTGAGAGTTGTCTCACTGCCAGATTTTGAGCTCTCCATAAATCATTATGGCTCTTCAGACAACAGATGAAAAATATGAGTGTTGGCAAAACCACTCTTCACTAAGTTTGTTCCAAAAATGGCTGAACTATTTTTTATCAAACTTTAAAAAGAACCCCAAAATTCCAGAGGCCCAAGAAGAAGAAATTTCCACCTGGCTGCTTGAAGTTTGGCTTTGCAATTTTGAACACATTATGGAGTTAGGGCTTTCTCAATGCCATCTGACTAACCACTCCTCTTTTTGTCAGCATTAGAAATGTTATATAATATTATTGCCTGAGGGGCTAAATGTCGAGAGGTCTTTGGCTGCTTCTAGTTGGTGTTGGAGGGACTGCTGAAGACTGCAAAGCCTCCAAAAGGCACTAAGCTCTCCCAGCTTTTCCCAGGCAGTACTCATCACAGAGGGGGGGTGTCCTTTCACCAAAGGATGACAGACATGCTTATATGTTATTAAAATAATGCATATTCTGCTCTCTAAAGCACTTTGGATTTGAACTCAATGAGGTTATAAAATAAACATAGAGACCTTGTGGAAGTCAGTCTGTTTGGGACAACCTTAAGGTGCAATGAAGAAGATGGCAAAAATTAATTCATCTACCAATGGGCTTAGAATAAAGAGCTCCTTGAATGCTGTCTTCCTTTTGTTCAGAATCTAGGATACTGCTTTCTGTTAGCTCATCCCATCTATTGCATTTCCAGGCCACCTAACAACACAGTTTCAGTTATCCCCTTAGCTGCTCCTGTGTGTAATATGATGAGAAAGAAACCAGGAGGCAGGTGGAGAATATACAGACTATTGTGACACCTTTGCTGCATTCAGTGGGTTTAGCTTGGAAAAAAAGCACCTGGCCCTTAGGATGACCACCTGGCAGTGACAAATGTGCACATATTCCTATGTTCAAACTGAAGAGATTATGTCCTGACATTTCTTCTTAGTTACTGTTTTCTATGACTAGTGTTTTTAAAATAGTGGAGATGATATCCAGGATATTTTTGCTATTTATAATTCCCATTGTTGCAGCTCTCTGGGGATGATTAGATTGGATGAATTCAGTGGTGTGATAGCTATTGATATAAATAACTTTCCAGAAGATTTCCTTATGACTTCAGAACAAATTAACCAGCAAGAAAAATATTTTTGAAGGAGTTTACTTAGCTATTTTCTGCAAACCACACTAGGCACTGCATATAGAAGAGATAAAAACCTTTAAAAGCTAATCTATGAGTGCCTAATCTATGCATTTCATTTAAAAAAGAAAATCAATTATCAAGCACCTAGGTCTCATTTTCAGGAGTCTCAGGCTCCTCAGTTTCTCAGGCATTTCAGAGTATTGTGCTTTCAGAGAAGTTTAGAGAGAAAAGAAGAAATGCTAACCTAGATGAAAGCAAAAAAACCCTGTAGGGATTCACCAGTGATCCAAAACATTCTGTAGGTGTTCACCAGTGATCAGAATCAGTGTAGTTCAATGAGTTGCTAGGGAAATCTGACCAGGGGACAGATAGTTACCCAAAACTCTCCACTTATTTGAGGCATACCTAAAGGTTTGCTGTTGGAAAAGGTCTTTCCTTTGAGACTTGCAGTGTTTCCTGGTTTCAGCCAGGAAAGGAATAGTGGAAGAAGTGCCTCACTCTATTTTGGTACTTCTGTCTGTGATCCCTGAAGAAGGGAGGCAGAGGCATGGTGTGTGTTTGAAAACAAATTAACAAACTTCTAATTCATCTTTCATGTGAGTCTATTACACTCCATGTTTTGGCTGCAATTTTAAATCATGTTTTTATGGACTAATGCTGAGGAATTGTTCCACCCTTCCCTAGGAGGGCCAAAGATTTCAGGTCTAAATAGCCCAAAGGTGAACTTGTTTATCATTCTTTCCCTTTCTGAGTTATGCACCCGAATGCTCAAACTTTGTGTGCAAGTACATTGTTGTGCTGGTTTGAGCTGAAGTAGAGTTAACTTTCTTCACAGAGGCTAGCATGGGGCTATGTTTGGGTTTTGTGCAGAACACAGAGTTGATAAGGCAAGTGATGTTTTTGTTATTTCCTAGCAGAGCTCACACAGAGTCAAGGCCTTTGCTGCTTTCTGTACTGCCACACTGGCAAGGAAGTTGGGGCTGCATGGGAGATTGGGAGGAGACACAGCTGGGACAGGTGACCCAAACTGACCAAAGGGATATTCCACACCATATGACATCATGCTCAGTATATAAGGTGGGAGGAAGAAGGAGGAAGGGGGGACATCTGGAGTGATGGTGTTTGTCTTCCCAAGGAACCGTTACGCGTGATGGGCCCTGCTCTCCTGGAGATGGCTAAACACCTCCTGTCTTTGGGAAGCAGTGAATTAATTCCTTGTTTTGCTTTGCTTGTGTGTGCAGCTTTTGCTTCCTCTATTAAACTGTCTTTATCTCAACCCATGAGTTTTTGTAGCTTTTACCCTTCTGATTCGCTCCCCCGTCCCATTGGTGGGGGAGTCAGTAAGAGACTGTGTGGTTCTTGGCTGCTGCTGGGGTTAAACCACGACAATTGTGTGTGTGTGTGTACAAGTAGAATTTGGTTAACCTTAGATTGCCTGTGAATACTGGAGTTCTTAGACCTGTTTGCTAATTCAGTGGGAGACCTTGGACATCATAAGAATCTTCCCCTACAATTTAATTTTTTAATCAGTAGTGACTTCACTTAGTTAAGAGCAGAAAATGCTGAAAGTCTTTGAGGTGTTCTCACAGTTCACAGTTTTCAATGACATGATTCAACATGGAAAGCTGCTTCGTAGCCCATAACAGGTAAGCAGAGAGCATCCTATAGAGATTTGCTTGATTTATTGAACAGACAGATGCTATATGGCAGCAAAGCATTAAACATGTTGTTTGAGGTATTGCAACTCTTTTCCTGAGCAGAATGAAGTTAGCTAACCAGTGTTCCAATGAAATGTTCACCGTACCATGGCATCACAAGTGTTCCTCAGCTCAGCAGTGCTCTGTGCACCTGGAAACTTTCCTCTCTGAGTGACAGCACTATTTTTCTTGGAGAATATTTTAGAAGTGTTTCAGAGCCATCTAAAATTGGAAACCCCCAAAGAACAAGCTAATCCCTTGGTCAAGGAAATAGGAATATATTTGAAATTTAGTAAAACCTCAGAGACTTGCTGAAGTCACCTCATGCTAATCAGTCAGCAAGACTTCAGAGTGGGAACAAGGCTGGCACCGTGCACTCCCTGGGGCTGAGGGAGTACAGTCCTTGCCTGTCATGGTAAAATTAGCGTGTTTCTTGAGGTAGATGAACTGAAATGAACTTTTCTGCAAAAAAAAAGGTTATTCTTAACTCACCTGCCTAATGAAAATGTACAGGATTACTTAGTGTGTTTACAGTGAATTAGGTGCATTGTCATGCTGACTTAGACCAGTGGTGTGTTAATATAGATGGTGGTGACAAGCAACAAATGCCTCTGAGAAGTGTAGGAAATGCAATTGTAACATCACATGCAGTGATCTACCCACAAGGGATCTACCCACATGTTCCCCTTCATTCCAGACTGGTTTTAATTTGGGATGATAGACTTGTGTCTTTTCAAGACTCTTCTTATTTCAGTTCAATCTAGATGATATTGCTAGCCCTGATGTAAGCACTAGGGGATGCAAACATATCCAGGGGAAAGGGAGAAGCTTCATTTTGTGAGACATTACAATATGCGACAATCCTTAGGCAAACTGATTATAACATGAGCAGCTGACAAAAGTAAAAGGTATCTTATGCAATAGTCTACAAAGAGTAATTCGATCAAATCTGTTCCTGCATCTACTGCAGACTGAAAAGCTGTTTCAGTTCTGGCCTAGTTATCTAACCAAAAGTTCCTCCTTGATGTTTCTTTAGGACACAGATAAAGAAGCATATGCCTAAAAAAAGAGTATATCACTATTAAGTTTCAGTTCTACTCATTCCACCAACTAAATGTATAAGAGCAGAGCTGTTTCCTCCATTCTTCCAGCCTTCCATTGGCTGCAAATTTGGGATGACTTGTAGCATGCGGTGTCCATGCAAAACACAGACCTGAGGCTACTTCAAAATTTGGTTGGTGCAACAAGCTCAGAATTTCTCCATTTGCACTCCCCTATAATATGTATATGGGTATCGTTACCAAATGAGATGTTCTCATGGGGTTATACAAAAAACATGTTTCTCCCTTTCTGCTTTATCACCAAACCCAGTATTTCATTAATTACTTTACCCAACACTGTTTTGACTGTTTCTTCAAATATTTTCTTGTTGAAGTCACTGGTTAATCCCAATTATTTTATTGGACTTTGTTTAATAAGTTTCTACTTAGCTGCCTAAGCTCTTAACCCAATCTTCTGCCAGGACTTCTTTAACAAAATATTTTTTGCTCATCAAACCAGGTACTGGACAAGGTGATTATTCACCTGAGACTATCAGGTACTGCCATGAGCTGAAGCTCTCCAGCAGACCTGTAAAAGAATGAGGAGAGACTTGGCCAGTGGATTATGTTCCCAGTCAAGTGCTTCAACATGTTTGACTAGGATCTGTTCCATAGAAATAAAGGAGGTATTTTTCAGAAGAGAGATTATCTGAAGATACCAGGCAGGATACTGAGGAGCTGAGACTCCATGGAGTCAGTTCTTTGCTGAAGACGACTGGCACTGAGGAAGCTGGACGAGGCAAAGTGCTGTGTTCTGCCTCCTTTTGCTGTGCTGCTGCTGCTCCCTGGTGTGAGGGAGAGGTCATGGTAGAAATCCATAATTCATTAACCACGTTAGGTTCTCTTTTGCTCATGTTTGCTTTAGATTGGCTGTGATAGTGGCAGAGAAAAGGAGTATTGACTTTCATCTGTCCTTGGAACTGTGAGAATTTTTTAGTCCTCTGTATGAAATTTCATACAAACTGAGAGACTTGTTCTGTGAAACCATTTCAGTTACTTGAAAAAAATTAATCCTGATCAAGCCCAAAGTTAACCAGTCTCTGCTGTCCTGGATTTACTGCTTCCAAAATATAAAGGCTTCTACAACCTGTATGACTCTACAAGGGGTAATTCCCTGTGGCAGGAAGGCAAGGAATTTGTTCGAATTAAGTTAATTTTCAACACTAAAAGCTAATCAGAAGTAAATATAGTACAAGAAAGAATTTTAAAAAACTAACACTGTTTTCCCACTCAAGCTCCAACAGAAATTTTCTCACTTTCATGCCCTGACTTCTGACACAAGATACTTTCAGCTTCAGTAGAATAAGTTGATTATATTGAGTCAAAGCTTCAGAAGAAACTATTTTTGTTCCTGGTTTTGATCAGACATAGATTTCAAATTAAAGAAAAAAAAAGAAAAAATCCTTCGTGGTCAATCTCTAGGGAAAAAAAACCTTGAAAAGATGTTTGAATTGCAACTAGTCACCTTTGCTAATGCATTTGCAGGGCTGCCAGGCTTGGATTGCAGATGGGCACTGTTAGAAAGCTGATCAAGTTACAGCTTCATCCACTAACAGATGGTGAGCAGGACAAGGCAGGTCTCACTTTTCAGGGATCTGTCCTCTGCACTGCCTTGACCACAGGTTAAGAGAAGGAAGGTCATCCTGTGGGAGCACAGCAGGCACTGGACACTGGTGTCTGAGTCTAACTATGTGCTGGCTCTGATGTTTGGAGAGAAATCACAAGAGGTTTGTGGTGAAGGTCCAGTGTGATGTTCCTGGAGTGTTTGGGAAGATTGTCTCTCATCTGAGCTGCCATCACTTCTGCTAAAACTGAGCCCTGTAGCAGAACACTCTGGCTTAGAAAGGTATTTCTGAAAGATAATCTGTCTTTTGCTTTGCCATGTACCTTAAATCACACATGCCCCTCTAGAAGGTCTCAGTCCCACCACTTCAAATTATGGTGGACAACAGTTCTCACCATAGGTACTTGTAATTTACCAGTCCTGATGTTTCCTCTCCTTGCTTCCAGCAAACAATTTTATTGTAAATTAGCAAGCAAATTAATTGATGTTAAAGTCCCTTGTTGTGTCTTTTCTATGAGCCCTCTGTGTTGTGAGGTGTGGGTTTGATTTTCAGGCTGTTTTGAGGAGACCTTACTGAAGCATTAATAAGAGATCACAAACACTGCAACAGCTTCTAGGCTTTGATATTTATTTTGGCTCCTGACACACTTCAGATAATGAAGTTTCTCTGCATCGGTTTACATTGTAAATTGTTGTGTAATTTAGTCTACAAAGAAAAGGTGTAAGGGAACATAGGAAACCTCTAGAACTTTTGTGACAGACTATATAGGAAGTTAGTGGCTTTGCAGAACTGTGCTGCTCTGGAGGGGCTGTGGGGGTGGATGAAGAGATGAGTAGGGCAGAGGGAGTCTCATTACTAAGATTTCCACAGAGCATATGAAAGGCACACTACCAGTGTGGCACAATGCAGACTTGTGGCATTTCTGTGTGTAGCTCCCCACACTGCTGGGATCAAACAGACGTGCACAGCGGAGGAGTCGTGGCCTGATGACCAGTTGCCTTTGAGACTCTATTTACCTTCCAGCACAGGTGAATCTCTGTGGACATGAGCACAACAATTATCCTCAACCTTTACATTTCCTCAGCATAGCTAGGAAATAGTTCTCTAAGATAATGTCCATTAGAGACCTGAGTTTTCTTCTTCCCTTGTTTGATAACCAGGAGGTCTGAATAGCTATGGCCTTGCATAACAAACCAGCTGAATTCAGATGTGGTTTTCATGGCTTCCTCTCCTGGTCACACTGCAGACTTCTCTTGCTGGAAGGAGCTGGTATGTCATTGCATTTTTTGCAAAAGTAACGGGTGGGATAAATCAGAGAGTCACAATAAAACACAACAAGCCAGGCAGCTGACATGTTTTAGAAGCAGCTGAAAATGAAATGAAAACTCCTTCAAACTTGCTGTTCTCCTCAACAACTTGTGTTAAATCTGTTCTGTACAGAGTAGAAACTAATCTTTCCTTGTTACTGCAGGACAAACACCACTCTGTGGATGTGGATAGTTTACATTGTGAAATGCTCCACATATGCATATCTGAAATATTGATCTTTAGACCCCAGTGCAAACAGCAAACTACTTTTGCTCTCTATTCTTACTACAGTTTAACACCTTTTCAAACTCATTTGTGCATTGATTTTGTATTTTCTTGGACATTTTTTCCCTCCTTTCCTTTTCAGAGTATATTAGTTTATAATATCTAAATTATGGAACTTATAAAAGCTCCTCAAGTAATTAGAAAAGGTTTGAAAAAGAAATGAATGCCACAAGTCAGTCATCCAGCATTCCAGTGTGGCCAGTGCTTTAGGCTCTAGTGAGGTAACAGATCATCTACAGCTCTTTATGAAAAGTTTTAATGTACCTTTTTTATTTCAAGCTTACAAACAGTGTCCTTGGAACATTATGATACAACTGCAAGTTATCTGCTGCCCTACTTTGAATCCCATGGCAATATCTTTCAGGAGTTCTCTTGGCTGAAAGAGAAAAAAGGCTTTGATCCACGACTAAATGCCTTAAGGCACAGAAGCAGGGAGCTCCTGTCCTTGCATGAATAAGGAATGACAGCAGCAGACAGGAGGAGAAACCTTCAGGATGAGTTGTGGCCAATCTGTAGATGCACCCTTCCTCCTGTGATTGGTTAGTGAATTGATGGGAGTGGAGTTCAAGGTGGATCCTTCTTCAAGCTAAATCTGAGAATGAGTGGTGTTTACAGGAACCACATAATATGCTTTTGCTCAGGGGCTTATATGAAAGCTATTGGGTATGAGGCTCTTCTCAATATGTGGCTGTAAGTCACTGTAGTTCTGAAATCACACTGGATCAGTTGGGTGGTAAGAGAACACCACTGTGTATCTGTGAGCAACCTGAACAGGGATGACTTCACAAAAATGAATCTTGCAGCATTAATAGGATAAAGAGTTGGTAGTTTTTGGCACAGGGTAGAGACCTGTGACAAGTCCTGTGACCTCTCAGGAAATTACAAAGCAGGTAGGGAGTGATTCCTGTAAATGCTTTACCTTTTATGCTCAAGCATAACCTCAGCATTCACTTCCTTCATCTTAATGTTCCAAATATATAAATATGACAGGAAACAACTAGAGTTATACTCTGGATAAATTAGCACTGTGACCTTGACCAGACCCTGAAGTGTCAGCCTCATGTGGTATCAGGTAAGGCTTTGTGTCCTGATCTGTCATTGGTGCAGCTGTTGACTTTGAAATCTACTAAAAGTGTTATGGGAATTTAATAACAAGTTTTGTTTCATTTGTGGATCATGATATTAACTTACACAGTCTTAATTATTTTTGTATATGGCTATTTAGAAGATATTGAGCAAAAAGTGAGGACACCCAAAAGTAATTATTGCGATGACTAACCCATTCCTAAATGCCATGTGAAAACCTGAATTACAAAGTCAAATCTCCAAATATAAGCACAGTGTGCAAGGATTAATTGTTATTTTTGTTAGGAAACCACAGGAAACTGATACTCACTTTTGTAGGTGCCCTTTTAATAATTTCAGTGCACCAGAAATCTAATGCCTGGAAGAAAATACTACCTCAGCAGTACCTCCATAATTAAGATTTCACCTCCCAGTGCCAGGCTGCCTTCAGGGAGTGCTGTCATGGGTCTAGACACAGTCGTGTGAGACCTGATATTGTTGTTTCAAGGCAATAGGCAGCTGCACATTCAGCTGGAGCAGCACAAATGATAACATTAGGGCCTGACAATGTTATTCTTTTAATGCATGGTTTGTACCTCTAACAAGGAAAGTTTTATGAAATTTGTATTGGCTTGATTTGCAGAAAGTTACCCATTTAGTGGTTCTCTTTGACATAACTTTTCTATTTTATATTACTGCTTGGTGCATAGAGGCAGAATTGGTTTCATTTTTTTGTCTTTATTTTTCCTGCTTTTGTCTTTCAAATGCTCCAGAGAATCTCTGTGCACAATGTGGTTTCAAACAGAAAAATATATTCATTTTGAACAGGCATTTTGTTTTAGTAAGTATCCCTTTCAGGACTCCTGTGTCTTTATTGGTATGAATGGCACAGCTTCAAAGGATAAAGATAAATACTTCATTCTGAGCATTGAAAACAACCTACTGTCAGCAGAAAAGCTTTTTGAACTGGTTGGAGCCTAGATCTGAGAAGTTACTAATTTCTGACATCTCTGAGGCTCTCTCTTTTCTTTTCAACTTCCTTTACAGCCCATCTTGTCCTCAGTGGGAGACTCAGGGCAGGGGAGCATTGGCAGTGGGTACAATTCTGTGCCAGAGTCCCAGCCTCATGCAGAGTCACCCAAAGCTGCAACCTGCCTTCCAGTGAGGTCAGTGTTTTCTGTCTGTGGTTATTTGTAGATTCCTCAAATCTGGTGTAGGGGCCCAACATCTAATTTATGAGTTTGAGGACTTAGGCCTGGAAATTTTGACTTCACATTTTCAAGAGTGGGAGCAAGCAAATGGGAAAACAAATGGGAAACCAACCTTTTGCAACAAGTTTTTTCTGCAAGTGAGCTGTAGGTAGAAATTTCACCTGTAGAGATGCCTATTTTATTAGAATGCTTTTTAGTTGTTTTTTTTAAACCTTTCCATTTTATAAAGATTGTTGTGAAAATCAATCTATGTTCTATCTGCCTATTACAGACTTTCATGAGAAGGAACATTTTGCCAACAACGCTGTGTGGGACAGACGAGAGCCTCAAGCCTGTGATAGTTGCCCAGTCCCAACAGGTGACATTGTGGGAAGACTCTGGATCCAGATGAGTGGCTGCTGTGCCCAGCAGGGAAGACATTCTTCCTGGTGCTTCTCTGGTTCTATGGAAAAGACCAAGCTCTGTCCTCCACCTGGGTTACCTCATTATGAGTCCAACAAGGCCATTGCGTGTCCAGCACAACTCACAGTGAAACTGCTCTCTGCAAAGACTCCAGTAATACTCTTGCACTCTGAAATCCTCCAGCATTCCAGTAACATGGATCATATCTTAGGGATGCTGGTTCATCCTGTTTGCTGCTGTGACCCTTCACACCCTTACCTTCCCAGGTGAATCAACAGGAATGGGGTGTGTGTGTGTGTGTGTGTGTGGAGAGGAAACATTAAAAAGCACTTGTATGGTGCAAAGTGGCCATGGAGGGGAGGGGAAGAAGAGAGCACAGCGTTTAATTTTCCTGCTGGTTTTCTTTCTCCTTTCCATTGGCTCCATGCCTCTACCTGAGGGCAAGGAGGAACTGCCCAGCACTGTGTGATCTCAGCTTGGCTGTGAAGCATCAGTAAGAGCTGTATGGATCAGTGTTTGGAAATAGGCTGCAAAAAAATATTTATGTATTGGGAAAGGTTTTAGAGATTTTTTTCTCTCCAGCTCAAATTTCAACTCTTTGAGCAGGATCCACAAAAGACCATTCCTGAAAACAAGCCCCTACATCAGATTTGACATCAAGAAGACACAGTGACAGCTTGTCCAAATTATTGGACTTGAATTCTGTTTTTCTCTGGGTAATGTTTAATATTATTCCTTATGTTCAAATGATTTGACAGATCACAGAAGTGAGTAACGCTTTCTCTCATGTTATGTGCTCTCTTCTGAGGAAACAGCAAAGACAAAATGTTCACTGTGTTTGTCCTCAGAATCCCTACTGGACTCCAAAGACTTCCACAGCTGAGGGGATAGAAAAAATAACTGTGGGAATTGAAAGTTCAGACTTCTCAATAAGACAAAGCAGAAGTCTTCAGTTCACTACTCTGCAGATTCTTAATCATTACCAATGTTTTCTTTTAGTATTTTAAAATAGCCTTCATCATGATGGATTAGCCCATTTGGGTGGCTAACAAATCTGAAATATAATAAATTTTTTATTATACTTTATTTTCCTTAACTAAACCAGTGATGAAATAAGTAGGTTAATATTCCTGGTTTTAACACTGTGTGCCTAAACAGATCCCTTGAAAAAAGTCACTACAAAGTCCAAATTGCTTCTATAGGTGAAACTGAAGTGAAAAAGTTATTTAGCATGAAACATATTTTTGTACCTCCACTGAACCTCCATTTTTCATATTTTTGGTGCTGGCTGGAACCCAAATACCTAGTATTTCTTTCCTATGTGGAATGTTTTCAGCAACTCAGAAGACAACAGGCTCAGGTCTCACCCCAAGACCTCAAAGGCTGCATTTCCTGCATGTTGGTTCTTTCTCTCCTAGCTCAGCTTTTCTTTGAATCCAAAATAATTTTCAGTTTCATTGCCAAGAATTATATTAACCCTTGTGAAATAGAGCTTGAAACATATATTGATTTCAGCTTCACCTTCTTGCTTGAAGAAAGAAATAGGTGTTTGTGAAGGATTCTTTAATCAGGCATCAACCAAATTAGTTTTCAATGAACAATTTAATCAATGTCATTTTTCTTTACACTTTTCATTATTAAGGGAGAACAAGGTAGTTTATTTGTAGGTATATACATAGAAGAGACAAAAAGGATTTTTTGTGACTTACTGGGTATTTTGTGTGTATCATATCTGAGCAGGAGCCTTAAGGAAAGGTCAGTTAAAAAAAAACCATGGTCTTTCACAACAAAATATTTAATTGGAAGGATCTTGCACAGAGTCCTTGATCATATCCTAACTGCGAGAGTAATAAAAAATGTCTTCAGCTAGAAAACAGATGTTTCAACACAATTCTGTTTCATAGAAATGTTTGAAAGGGTTTGTTTTAATTCCTTTTTGAAACAAAAGCAGATTTTGAAACCTTGAATGCAATCACAAGATGGATTTGTTCCTTGGCCAACTCTGCACTTCAGCCTGACTCCAGGCACTTCTGGTGCCCCCAGCTCCAGTGTCCCTGCCCATCGGGTTGTACTGGGGAGCACTGCTCCTTACACGGTGGAGAGGAGAGGGCAGAGAGCTCTTCTTGTGCTTCTAGTACAGATGGAGGAACAACTCTCCTTTTCAGGCTACGAAAGAGGAGTGGTAAGGAAAAGGCAAATGCAGGAAAGAGATCCACTGAAAAAATGGAAAGATAAGTCCTGTGGAACACAGAGAAACCAGAGCCAGAGTAAATTGGGAGTAGCAGTGCAAATTAGCAGTTCTAATACCTGTAAAAGGACAAAAGTATCATTCACAATGGAAATAACCTGTAAAATGTGCTCTGTCCAGGTACAAATTACTGTGTGTCACCTCTTGGCTGAGACCCTGCCCCGAGCCCTGGCACCTTCTACCTCATCAGTCTTTTGGTGTGGAGACACTGGCATGTAGAGTAAGTAAAACCCAATGTAAGGCTTGGGTGAGTGAAAACGAGCTTGGGCAGGCATTTGAGTTACCTAGCATTAACTTGCTCCTGAGAGCAGCCCTGCTGGGTCCCAGACACGGTCACTTCCAAAGCCTTTGATCCACCTCACATCCACAGCCTTTCATCTTTTTCTCTTTTCCTATTCCTTTTTATTTTCTTCTATTTATTCTCTTTTAAATTGTCCACTACTCTATGCCCCTTTTTTCTTCCACATTTCACACTCTGCTCCTGTGTTTTCCATATGCTTTCTTTCCTGCTCCTTTTTTTTTTTTGCCTACATTCTTCCTTCAAGCAACGACAGCTTGTAGTTACAATGAGAAATGACATATTGTGAAGGTGCTCTATTTTCCAACCTCTCCCCATACTCACTTTGAGTTGGGAGCAAAATGTTCCTGGTGTGCTGCCAGCTGAACCTCTCGCAGTGCTACAAAGCTGGCTCCCTCCCATGCATGCACTCCAGGGATGCACTCCCACAGCAGGGGCTTTTTGTCGGCTGTTTCCTACGGGGCCTTCTCTTCCTTTCCAGCACAGGACTGAGCAATTATAAATCAAACTATTTACAACAACTGTCCTTAAAGGCCAGAGGTAGAAAATCTACTTATCAAAACCCACATCTTCCTAGAGAAAATGCCAAAACCCTTTGGTGCATTCCAAACATACATGTTATTGCCATATATTTAGCATGGCAGTTCGACCTCTTTGAGACAGCAACACAATTCCTGTATTCACTCTTTTGGATGGGTTGGGATGAGGTTTTGCTTTATTTGCATTTTCTTTCAACTTGAGGATTATATGGGGATCTAACTATCTCCTCATGTTAACCAGGAAAAGCCAGACTGTCTTCCTTGCAATGTATTAAGAAAAGACTTCATTCCACTGTAACTTCTGGCCTGTTTCTTTAGCAGCTGTTCACATCTTTTATTTTACACTCCTAGGCTTGTTACTTGACATTTATTTGCAAAGAACAACAGACACCAATTTATTATCCTGACTAACATAAAAGTTACTTAAGCCTTTTAGTGTTTTTCTCCAATTAATGCATTGGAAAAATATGGGATTTTCTCTCTTAAGTGCATTCTGAAATTGTGGAGATTACTACTGCTTTCAGCATTAGTCTGCACACAGGGAAAAAAGCTTATTGTTTGGGGGGGAGTTATGGTAGAAGCAGCAATAGAACACGGTGCAAACCCTTAGCTCATGTGGATGCTAATTGTAGTTTTAAATCCTGAGATATTGGCCCAGTTTCTGCTTTTAAAATTAGATTCCCTTTAATACAAAGAGGCAGCAAGATAAAACGTTTCATGGTGTTTGTCAGCGCAGGGGAAGGCACAAAGCTGGAGGAGATGTGTTATATAACATGCCCTGTAAACACTTCTGTATTTATAGTGCTTTATTAGTATGTCTTCCTCGTTTTGCTGAGATTGCAATCCTGGAGATCTCTTCCTTATATAGCAGGCAAGCAGTGCTCTACCTTTGCTCTACTGTCAGGGCTTAAGCTCTCCCAGTGTGTCCTGTTCTGAGCTATGAGCTTGGAGAAGAGAGTTCAGTATCCAGAAGGGTCAAGTCCCACATCTTTACTGAACTTTCTGTCACAAAAACAACTTTGTCTTTGGTGTTCAGATACTCTGGGAAACATCTAACCATTTATCTTGGAGTAAAAGGACATGCTAACAGTAAACACCTTATCTCTGGTTTTTTTATTGGGTTTATTTCTTCAGGTGTGTTGTTTCTAGATGTGTGATAAGATGAAAGAAAATGCAGTCTGTGAGAAGCAGCATTAATCTTCTCTTCCAGGCCAGGCTGTGAACAGCCCTGGTGTGTCTGGGCAGGACCTGGAAGAAGATTCCTCTCCCATGACTTCACTCCTGTGCTTGGGGTGCTGTGGGTCAGCAGACACTTACTGTTGCACACCAAGTCTGTGGTTCCAGCTCCCACGGGACCCTAAAAGCTGAGCTGTCAGGCACTCCTAGCAGTGCTGCCCACAGATAAATAGCTCATCACTCCCTGCAACAGCATCAGAGTGAGATACATGTCTTCATTGTCGATGTGCCAGTTAGAAGTCCTCATTTGAGCACAAACCTCATAGAGGTGAAGTGTTTTAGCTTAAAAAACAGGCTGCAAACAGTGGTAGCTGAGGCAGAGGTACAATTTCTCATCTGTCCCCAGCTACTCCCAGCTGGATTTGCAGAAATGTTCTGGACAAATGTAGCAAAATCCTCTAGAACTCAACCGTGCAGATCCTTCATTGAGTGACGCCCATGTCTTACACACAGTTACTCTTCCATTTGAGATTTATTCTCTTGGCTTCTAGAGCTGTGGGCACCCATGACCTTTATTGGACTTGTGCTATGCTAGAAATCGCTGCATGCTCTGTGCTCCCTGTGGCCAGATCCAAATTGTGAGCAGATGGTACTCCCTGCTAATCCTTTCAATTATTCCTTTGCCAGTTTCTGGCTGCCTGGTTGGGTGATGCCTCCTCACTGCCATGTGTCAGCTCTAGCACAGCTTCTTGCAGTTGCTAGGGAATTCTGCATCAAGAACCATCCAGTCTTAATTGTCCATTTTCTCTCAGGAAATTCAAACCAGAGGATGCAAATACATAAAAGCAAGAGGATATAAATTTGTTCATATTTTCAATATGCCTGTAATATATTTGCTCTTAAACAGAGACAACAATCCATATGAGTGTGCTCAGACTTGGAATTTGGCTAGTGGGAAGAGATGAAGGAAGGAGCTGAAGGTGGGTCCTACTTATGTTTGAGAAGCACAAGGACTACCCAGGTTACTTGTTGCAGTAACATTTGGGAAGTGAAGATCCATTTCTAGGGCTGCTTCTTCCATGCTTTCTTGGATCCTTTTTGATTTTTAAGCTGTCACATGC
This sequence comes from Acanthisitta chloris, assembly GCF_000695815.1. NCBI lineage: Eukaryota > Metazoa > Chordata > Aves > Passeriformes > Acanthisittidae > Acanthisitta > Acanthisitta chloris. Next base: position 11,432 of record NW_008659640.1, on the reverse strand, counting down.
TATTTAACTTTTAACTGGCAGAATAACTCTGAGCTCTTTTTCTCTACAAATATGGAATAGATGTGGCAGAGTTAAATCATGTTCCAGTTTAGAGCCCCTGTCTGTTTGTCATGGACATACCTGGTTCCACCATGGAAGCCAAGGATCATTGTCATCAGCTGCAATGCTGCCTCTGCATCCTTGCCAGGCATCTGTGGACATTCATTCCTTCACTTGTTCTCCCTCCACAAGAATTCAGGGTCATTTCAGCTATGTTAGTGTGAAAGTGTGTCAAAAGTAACAGTCTTGCTGTGCTGTTCCGTAGGAAAAGTGGAGACAATAAAAGCAATAAGCCATAATCCAGTTTTAATGAGATTGTGGAAAAAATAATAGAGGAGCAACTACGAGACTCAGTACAATAAATATTTACATACTGTGTGCACTAAGTTTGTTCATTACAGGCTGGGATTGCACTGCCCACCAGTGCAGATGGGATCTTTCCAGTGGCCATGCTGATCATGAGATCATCTGTGTTATAGATGCTGAATGTAATACAAACCAGAGCACCTATTGCCCTGTAAATTCTCTCCCAAGAAACTGCTTAACTCGGATTTCAGTAAAGTCAAGTGTGTAAGTTTCTGAGAAGCAGCATGTTTAAAACAACCAAAATGAAAACAAAAACCCCAAGGAATTATGGCTCTCCTCATAAGTAACAGCTTTTTGAGAGTGAATAATTTCCAAGGCAAGTTTAATTGCAGTAATATATCTGTGGGAATATTTTTGCTAAAAGATTTAAGGTTAAAAGTTTCTTTTTTTTTGTCAGTCCTAATGAAAATGCTAGTAATAATTAAGCATAGCTTAAAAAGTTCATTTTTACAGAATTAGCATGGGCCTCCTGTTATGTTGGAAAGACCACAAGTTCAGCTGAAATAAAGTTTTGGGCTAAAGGGCACGTTCCTATTTTAGCTGTCCTTTAATAGCTCCCTATTAAGTTAGTATTATATAAACTAAGCTTTAGCATAGTTCTATTTTTTATCCCTTTTCACAGCTGGCATAATAAAGATACAGCACTTGAGCACAGAAAGTAATGAAATACACACTATCAGAACATGTGGCCAATATCAGGCCTCTTTTTCAGCTTAAGGTGCATTTGTGAAAGGAAATGCAGCTCTTGAGGAGTGGTGAAATTTCTGATTCAGTGGCTTTGTCAGGAGAATCAAATGTGAACTCTCTGTGAAGTGCTTAGATACCACAAACACAAAAATATGAGAAGCCACTGGTATCCTTTAGGTACCAAACTGCCTTGCAAGAGACTGATAATCTCATGTTTCATGTATAAACCTTCTGCTACAGATACCACATGTAATTTCTGCCTGACACCAGCATAAAGACTGCAGGTATAAAGTGGATTGCTACCAAAGCAATACTCCCTCAGTTTCATATCTATACTCCCTCAGTTTCTTACCTATTCCCCATCTTCACTTCAGAAACACAGTAATTCCCATTTAATGCCTTTAAACTGTTACATTTGCACCAGAGATAATTATTTTTCTTAATGTATTCTCTGTGTTTCTTCCAAAGGGTATGCTAAAGCATGGAGAGAGATTTCGGAGATGAACGATAAAGTACAAAAAACAAATAAGCATCTAAAACTAATTAAAATGGGTTAAGCTTAGGGGAACAGTAACTTAAACACTAGATTTTAAAATAATTTGTAAGCTCTGGAAGGGAATATTTCACACCTCATGAGCAGCAGCCATGAAACTTGTCAAACATACAAACAGCAACAAAGTCAAGTTCTATTCAAAGTCAAGTTTAGACCAGAACAGGAAAAATGTTTCCTGTTGGGTGTATTTTTGTGAACGACTCGTGATGACCACATATGAAGTAATGTGAAGAAAAGTTTTACTGGCAGGTAGTGTGGTTTCCCAAAAGACTGTGTGGTGTGGCAGAGATTAGTGATGTCACTGCTGCAGTAAGGATATGATACATTTGGAGAAGACTGGTAATGATGCACAGTGACACTGCTTTTGTATGATGAGACTTCTGTCATTACAAGAGGGGCCACAACTGTGGAGACCCTCACTGTGTGCACTAGTATGTGCATGCTCCTGTGCCAGGCATCTCATCAAACCTGTGCCACAGCACACGGAGCATCCCTTTGCTATTCCCCAGAGCAAGAATGGATATGATCTGTTCTTCTGGAAGTCTTTGCTAAGCTCAGATATACACCCTGTGCTCAGTCAGAAGGGCGTTTTGACTTCAAACAGACACAGTGTGTTGAGTGAGATTGTATTCCCTATGCCTGCAGGCATCTCTCCAGCTCTGTCTCCCAGCTCATCCCACTGCTTCCCTCCTGCTGCTCACGGCAGCAGCCTGGAGGGCACACACTGCCACAGTGAGATCAGGGTCTGAAGGCAGCTCATGCCTCTGCTAGATGCTGTTCAGCAGTTAGGGTTTGTAACTTTTCAGAACGAAGTTAAAATTTCTGTTCATTGCAACAGTGTAAAAGAAAAGACCTTTGTAGTGCCAGCCTGTGGGTTTTCCAGCACCATGCAGGGGGAGTGTGGCTGACAGTGGGGTGAATCCAGGCTATAAAGGCAGAATGACCTCAGAGGTGGTTACTAGCTGTGATGACTGAGCAGAGACTGTGCATAAGGTGAAGATAGACAATAGACAGCAAATATCTCATAGCTAAAAGCAGAGTGAAACAGAGAAAGAAGTTAGTAACAACAACAAGTGAGGCTAAAGCATCACTGTCTGTGTTGCATGGTTGCTGTAACCCATATGGGCTCTTCTCAGGAACAGTCCGTGATCACTCATACCATATGTGCAGCAGCATCTCAGCCTAGTGAGCTGGGAGTTTGAACTACTAATTTCCTCACAGTTAGTGGTGTTAGTTTGAGCCAAAATGATGTTAATTTTTATTAGGGCTGAATGAAGAAAATAGTATTTCCATTTGTTCCACTAAACCCCCCAAATTTCCCTTTTGGCTTCATATGGAAAGCCTTACATTAATTTTCCAGTGAGTTCCTGCTTGTAGAAAGAGAAAGCAGTGGAAATGCTCATGTGTACTGTCAGGAGTGTTCACACTCCGCAGGTAGATGTGATTATTCAGAAAGCAGCTTGTAGATTTGATGGTTTGTAAACTGGAGAAGAGAATTAGCAACAGAAAAACATGCCCAAGGGATCACTTGCACAATACAAATCCAGCAAAGCAAACCTTTAAAGTGATGTGAAGAAATCATGTGCTATTCAGCATCTAAAGTATTTTTATTTAAACCATCTGGTGGGTAATCCATAATGATAATAAAACACCACTAAATCCAGCTGTCTTCAGATCATTACAAACAGATAACAGGGTTGCATTCCAGCAGTGCCTTCCAGGTTTTGAAGTATCCATGAAGAAGTGAGTGCTTCAAATTAAATCCTTATCTGGATCAAGATGAAATACAGGGACTACAGCACATCCTGGGCTATATAGGTACATGCTGCAGTGCAGTCTGCAGTTCTTTGGCCTCACTAGGTTGTGGCAGAAATGTTTCCTGGCTCTTTCCCAACCTGCATGTGCACCTTTGTAGCACATAGAGACCAAGGTACAGAGGGAAGGAGGGGAGGGCACCTGGTCTTGCCTTGGCAGGAGTTGGGAACAGCTATGGTGTGTCCCTGGGGGTGAGGAGTTCCTTTGGGCAGCCCCAGCCTTGGAACAGACAACTCTTCACTGGCTCACGTTCCCACTGACACAAGAAGTAAGTTCACCTTGGAGCAGTGCATTTTGACAATCCATTATCCTTCACCTTGTTATCTCTAGGCTGAATCCTGCAGATAATGTGTTTTCATTCAAGCTTATCTTCCAAAAAGGTAGCCAGTGAGGATTTGAAGAGAATGAGAGATGGAGAAGCCACCGTTCCCTATTCTTTATTCATATCAAAGTGTTTTTAAATAGAGATTTTAAGATTTTAGACAGGAGTGAGTTTGAAGGTATTTATTTCCATTTTCTGTCTAAAAGGCTGTGAGAACTGATTTTTCTTTGAGAGGGAGATATTGAAATCTGAGTTAAAGCAATTAAATTAAGCAGTGTGAAAATACACAAAGTCTTTTTACATAGGCTATATATGGAATTTGGCCACTGCCTTTAGGAAGACTGCGAAAACATCTAAAATGAAAGCACCTAAAATGAAAGCACCAGTGTATATATAAAGTAGGTCAGGTTCTTCCCTCTCCCACAAAGTTAAGAGCCTTCTCTTCCTTGACAAAATCTACCTGGCTAATGAGCTCTGCCTCTTCACATAGCACTAACACTTACATTAGGCAGTGACTTGACAAAACTGGTTTAAAAGTGTGTGTGTGTCAGTGTGTGTGTTTTTCAGCTACAACTGCAGTGTGTCAGATGCTGAGGAGGAAGATACTGTTTTGAGAACTAACATTTCTTTGAAGCACACCTGCACCCCAGTGATTTCTTACCCTATTGAGGTTCTGTACTGACAAGAAGGAGCATGTTCTTGCAATTAAAAAATAGGAAAAAATTATGATCAATCTTCTCCTTTGTCTATAACACAGTTTAAAACATATTTTACAGTATAATTAGTATGTGTGGAGAAAATTGTAACTATCAAGACACACTTGTTATCCTGCTGACTGGTTTAGAAATGGGACCCAGTTTTATTTTGTTAGCTCTTCCTCAGTGTAGTCTCTTGAGTCAGAAACTCTCTCAGATGTGAGAATAAGTATCTGATACAGAAAGGCCTTGATCCTGCCAGGGGTTGTGGAAAACTCTCAGGAAAATAAGTCTTGCTGAACACAGCACAGAGAAGCAGCACAGTTACTTTGGGTTTTTGTGGTTCATTCCTTGTTGAGGCAGGTCCCTCATCTTACATCCCTGTATGCTGGGCTGAGCAATGGGAAAGCTGCTTTCTTTCAAGGTGATGGAGTGCCCCTGCAATCTCAGTCTGTCAGCTGATGGATCAATGTTACAACTGGAAGAATGATGTTCCAAGATGCTGGAACCAAACAATTGGGCTTTGCTTGCTGCAGGTGCTCTCCACAGCTGTGGCCCAGGCAGCAGTACACGGAGCTCACTAGCTCCCTGATCCCCTTCTCACTTATTCCATCTGTTCTCAGGGTTTGAGCAAATTTCCTCATCTTTTAGCTTTCAGGCAGCAGTGATAACAGATCATTGCAGGAATGGATTCATTTATCCAAAGCTCTTTAAAGACTGTAAAGGATGGACTTCAAAGGCAGGAAAATGGGACACAGTGAAGGTGAACAGGGGAGAAGGACATGAAGTCAGACTAAATTAGCCCTTCCATAGACAAGCAAAGAAAGCACTTTCTGTCTGCCTTTTCTAATGTTTTGCTGCAATAGCAAGGGTGAATATAAAACGGGATATATCTCAGTTAAATGGAAAGTTTAGAGCTGAGCTAGCAGAAAGGCCAGATCCACTGGGAAGGGGAGAAGGTGGATGGGGATGCATGGCTGGAGTGTGTAACTCCTCTGCTTGGCAAAACCAGTTTACAGCAGTCACCAATGCCAAGGCTAGGTGCTGCTGCAGCAGGTACCTAAGCTACCACATGCTTTCAGTGCAATGAAAAATGCTTCAGTTGCAAATGCAAGGGGTGGTGCAAAAATGTGGAGGTTGGCACAGAATCCCAGTCTGCCGGAACAAAAACGCAGCATGTTAGGAAGCAGGAGCAGTCATTGGGGCTTTGTCTGCCATAGGAGGAGAAAGCAGGCAGAAAGCTTGGAACAAAACTGCCTCAATTTTATTTAGAGGTGTTAAAGATCTTGCTTTGAGATTAGAATGATGAGATGGCACAGTTTCTGCAATGGGATTATCAGCAGAGCTTGAGAGCTAATGTAAACCACAAGCAAACCTGAGGGGTACAAACACTGCTGTCCTTTTAATATCTGAAATCAATGTATCAGGGAAAAATCAGGTTGCAGTACAATTAAGAGAGACTTTTTTGAAACAACACCTTGGCCTACAGCTCTATTTGTTTTCTCATCTCCACCCAAATATTCAAAGTAGTGGAGGAGGAGAATGCAGGATTATTTGGCTCCTCTGTGACAACACTGATTTTATTCAGGTTGGTTCTCCTTCTTTGCCAAAGACTTCTATATTGTTAGAGAACAAGGTTTGGGGCCTAGCACTGATATTTTCTTATTTCTGGTTAATCCTCAGGCCTTGAAATCATTCATTTTCAACAACCTTCTTAATTGGTTTATCTGTGTTAGGATCAGTATGTTAGAGGCTTAGGGAAAAGATGGACTGTTGTAAACGTAACATCTGGACCTATTGTAGGAAAAAATGGAGAGCATATTTACTATGAGAAATCAAAGAATAGTCTGGAGTCTTGCTGCCTGCAGAGATAGAATAGGGTCAAGAAGTTCCTCTCCTAACTTTTGATTCACTTGATCTTTCCCAGAATCCAGTGGCTAAGAGGACTGTGTCTTAACTACAAGTTCATGTGTTGAAAAAAAAAATTATTTGTTGTGACTCTGCCTCCTGCTACCTTCATCTGAGCTTCCCTACCTTTTGTGCTGGAGAAAAGGGGGAGCAACTGTCCCACATTTATGATTTTACAGACTATTTTATCTCCCCTCAGACACCTTTCTTCCAGCCTGAGGGTCCAGTCTATTTAACTGCTCTACAGATGGAAAGTATTCCCTATCTTTGATCTTCTTTCTTTGAACCTTTTCCAAGTCTGTCTTGGGGGAATGTGGGTGGAGGTATGGGATGGACAGATGGAAGAAAGGTGATTGACCAAAGCTGGAGCATTCAAAATGTGGGTGTAAGAGGCTACACTATGGAATGATGGTCTCTGCTTTGTTCTTTAACCCTTCTCTAACAATCTTCAATTACTACTCTGTTGTCCTAAGCATTGAGCTGATATTTTTATTTATCTATAATCATTCCAAAATCCTATTCCCAAGCTTATTAATTAGCCTAGAGCACATCATTTCATATAAAAATGAAATCATTGCTGCACTTTTATTTACTGATTTTTATCTGCCATTTCACTGCCTCAGCACTCAGCCTTATAAGGTCTTCTGCTGTGCCACGAGGAGAATCTTGGAAATACATCCTTCCTTCCTTTGTTTCTGCTGTGCATAAGCAGTTTGGAGCAGCTGGGACACAGCCCCTTTCCTGGGATAAAGCTATGGGTGACTGCTTACATCCTTCGGGCTCTGTGTTTCCTTGCTTAGTAATTCCTGATCAAATACAAATGATCTATAGCTTTTTTTGACTAGGCAGTTGTCACAAATGTCACTTCTCCCCTGTGATGTTTTAATCCTCTTCTGATTGCTGTTTCTGCTTGAACAACAGCTGCCTGCCCTACTGTCCAAAGCTGAACTTGCTAAAGGATTTTATGCAGTTGTGACAGTAACCAGAGCCATAAAAGAAGAATAATTAAATGTGGTTTTTTTTAAAAGGTGAAACTCCTTGTCTGCCACACACCACCATTGTATCCAAACCAGTGACATTTAGGACAGAGAGCGTATCTGGCTATACAAAGCACTTCCTATTGAGTTGTCTACGTTGACATGATAAACTTCCTAATTAGGTTATTCCATTCCATCTCTTTTTATGGCTCCCCAGTCTGTAGTATTTAGATAACTAGTTTATGCTGTGGTGGTGTACTTATGAATGTGCTTCCACAGCCTGAATGCCATAATTATCTCAAAGGTACAATTAAAAAGTAATCTAGTAGGACATAGGATTCCCAATTACTGAGTGTGGCAAAGACACCTGTTCTTTCCTCACTGTCTTTCAGCGCAGACGTAATTGAATTGGTCTTTTTCCCAAATAAAATGCAGCTTTTCATCCCTGTGGAAGGAGGAGAGAGGTCGTGGAGACCTGTGGAGACCATATATAATGATGTCTGTTTTTACCTCCACTTTTCTTTCAAGGTACAATTAAATCTGTAGTACACTCAAATTGCAGACACTCTGTGCACTCTCTTGTAGACAAGACAGATAAATAAATTCTTTTCATGGCTGTTTGTTGTAATTGAAAAGCAATTTTTTTATTTTGGGTTCATTAACCAAACCTTTGCAAGTGCATTAGAAGTAAAACAAAATGAATTGACATTTTATTTCTTCTAAGTGTTTCACTTCGGAAACTTGCAGATAAGTACCACCACTCTGTTAGAGTATGTCAGAACATTCTGACAGATGTAAATCTGCATTTAATATTCATAACTTACAACTCCAGATATAATTTCCAGGGACAATAATTGTGAATAGTGTCAGGGGGTTAGCAGTAATCTGCTTTTCTTCCGGGGAAGTAATCACAAGAGTTATTGTAAAGTCAGGCTTTTGAAACGGGAATATTTTCCATTAATGCTGGTAAATGAGTTCACGGAATCATAGAATTTTAGGGTTTGGAATGGACCTTATAGAACATCTAGCCCCAACTCCCTGTCCTGGGTAGGGACTCCTCCTCACTAGATCACTCACCAGGCCTCATCCAGCCTGGCCTTGAACACCACCAGAGTTGGGGCAGCCACCACATCCCTGGGCAACCTGTGCCAGTGTCTCACCACCCTCACAGGGAAAAACCTTTTTCTCACATCCATCATAGACTTTCCTTCCTTCAGTTTGAATCCATTACCCCTCGTCCTATCACTGCAGTTCCTAACACAGAGTCCCTCTCTGGCTCCTTGTAGGCCTTTCAGATATTGATAAGTTGCTCTGAGGTCTCCACACAGTCTTCTCTTCGCCAGGCTGAACAGCCCTAACTCTCTCAGCCTGTCCTCAGAGTGGAGATGCTCCAGACCTCTTAGCAACTTCATGGCCTCCTCTGGACTTGCTCCAGCAGTTCCATGTCCTTCTTATGTTGAGGACACCAGAACTGTGTGCAGTATTCCAGGTGGGTCTCACAAGAGCAGAGGGGAAGAATCACCTCTTTTGACCTGCTAGCTACACTCCTTTCGATGCAGCCCAGGATTCCATTGGCTTTCTGGGCTGAGCTCACACTGCAGCTCATGTTGAGCTTCTCGTCCACTGCCACTCCCAAGTCTTTCTCCTCACTGCTGGTTTCAATTACTTCCACACCCAACCTGTAGGTGTGCCTGGGATTGCCACGGCCCAGATGATTTGCAGGATTTCTGACAAAAATGCTGATGTTGAGGAAACTTGTTTTGAAAAGAATAAAACCATGCAACTATCCACAGCTTTTCTCAGAAATATTTTTATGAAATATTAGTCCATCTCCATATGAATATGTGCATGAAAGAAATCCCTGGACCACCCAGCTTTTTCTCTATTAAACACTGGTTTGAGTGTGTGTGTGGGGTAGTTCCTGGGCTTCTTTCCAAATCATATAAACTTTGTCCTTAAAAGATCTGAAAATGGGCATAATTTCAGATCACAAGGTGTTTTCCCATTAAGATATTCCCAAGATTAGATCACAGTTTGGTGAAATAAACAACATTTAATTTCCTTGGCTCTTTTAACAGGAAATTCATTATAGTCAGATTTCAGGCTGGGACATGGTTCACTGGCCAGAGGGATGGACTTGCTCTTTTGCTGTTCTGAGACTGAACACAGTGTCAATAGAGATTTTGTGGGATTTGAAATTAATTTAATGTGGTTTTATACTCTTAAAGTGAGAAAACAAGGCAAGAAGTTTCATGGACAAGATGATCCTGACATCTCACCTCACCTGCTGACTTGGCTCTTGGAATGGGAGGCCTAAAATTTTGCATGCAAAAGTGAGTCAGTTCTTGATAATCCTTTCTTAACTGTATTTACATCTTTTCATTTTATCAGGTTTACATGTGTTTACAGCAATTCACTTTTTATATGTTTTCATACACATCTGTGTGCTCAACCAGCAACGTGTTTTGGTTACTTTATCAAGCTGCTTATCTGTCCCTTTCAAACTGCAGATCACATACCAACCTGAATACCATGACAGCCCCAAGGATGTGCTGTCCTGCTTTACACTTATAGAGGTGTATGGTTTAGAGACAGTTATGGAACTTTGGCAGTGTAGTATATCATATTGCTATTAACTAGTAATCTCTCATTAT
>NW_008659640.1:0-1355 GCF_000695815.1 Acanthisitta chloris | reverse complement strand
GGCTGTGGTCACTTTGGCATAGAAGTCCTAAAAAATGGATTTCCTTGGGTGGGTTCTGAGCCTTATTTGAGGTGTGGTGGTGAAAAATGGAGAAAATATATTCGCAATGGAGTTCATCAAAATACTGGTGGGAAACCAGTAGCTGGTTTGTGAAGTCATTGAATGTCAGTGACTGAAAGGGGCATGACTAGATATCCAGGTTTTTAACAAGTATTTTACCTGTAATTCTGACTGACCTGTAAACAAGGAGAAACCATTTAATCCACCACTGGCAGATGGTGGCTATCACAAGCACAGTCATTGGGTTTGTCTGTATCAGCTCATGGAAACCTCAGGCCTTGTCATGAAGAAAAAGGCAAGAACAGTTCAGAGTGCTGAAGGTCAGTTTAGCTTGCTGTCTAGGAAAGTGAGGCTATTTTCTTGAGCACCCCTGCAAACAAGGGCATTTGGATAGCCATTCATTAGTATAACTCCTGGTTAAAGTTTAACGAGTCAGCCTACGCGTGCTGCTGTGCTGTGACATTTCATAGCAACAGTGCTTGAAATATTTACTGTTTCCCTACCATTGGTAATGAAACACCTGAGGTGCTGCTTGCATTTCCCTTCTGTTAAACAAAGCACATGCATTTGTAGGTTTAAATGGGCCATGTTTTCTGTAGTGAACTACCAGACATTTCAGCTACTACCCTAATGCCAGAGTGAAATTTAGGTAGTTATGGATGAGCTTTGGTGAAAGTTTCAGACGATTTATTTCATAAGCTCATTGCTTTCTGTCTTATAATCCAACAGTTGATGGGGAGCTGAGTTTGCTCAGCAAGGGCTGTGTTCTGAACAGGGCACAGGCCTGAGCAGGTACTGCAATGTCAGATGATGTTTTAAATAGAAATTCAAGCATTAGGTGTCAAAATAGAAGTGGCCTAATTTACACTGTCATAAATCACAGAGCATTCAGAGCTGGAAGGGACCCACAGGGATCACCGAGTCCAACTTCTGGCCCTGCACTGTTTGCAGCATCACTGAGCAGAGCAGTCGAACCGAAGTACCACTGAGCCTTCTAGTGCAAGGCTCTCATCTTCATAGCAGCCTCCAGGATCTGGAGGGGCTGCAAGGAAGCCGGGGAGGGACTCTGTGTTAGGAGCTGCAGTGACAGGACAGGGGCAATGGATACAAATTGAAGGAGGGGAAATTTCGGTTAGATATTAGGAAAAACGTTTTTTGCTGTGAGGGTGATGAGACATCGGCATAGAGGAAACTACGGTCGGTGTAAATCAAACTGATTGGAGATGCAATGAAGGTAACGGGTCCAGTGCGCAGGCTGCAGAGAGCAGGCAGCACACCCCGAGCGCGGGGCAACA
>NW_008659639.1:7162-19887 GCF_000695815.1 Acanthisitta chloris | reverse complement strand
GAGCTTGCTTTTGCACTATGTATGAAGCTAACTATCAACGGTATAAATAAGGGGCGAGCGCTTACAATAAACGAGATCTGCTTCCAAACTCACGATGAGTCGTGCATTTCTCCCGCCAATCTGCAACACCAGGGGACTGTGGCCTAGAGCTTGCTTTTGCACTATGTATGAAGCTAACTATCAACGGTATAAATAAGGGGCGAGCGCTTACAATAAACGAGATCTGCTTCCAAACTCACGATGAGTCGTGCATTTCTCCCGCCAATCTGCAACACCAGGGGACTGTGGCCTATTTTGTTTTGGCCTTCCCCAGGATTATGTCCCTGCTCTCTTAGCCATTCTCCAACAAACATCCACATAAGCAATGTCATACTCCTAATACATAACTGAAAATCTTCTCATAGACTGCACCAAGAGTCCTGAGGAAACATGCAGACCTCAACTGGACCATTATCTTTGCCCAGAAGAGTCAAAAGACTCTTTGTTGCTCCCTGATTTCCTCCTGATATGGTCGTTGCTTCTCCTAGAGTGTTTCCGTGGCTTGTTGCAGGTCTTGTGTGGTGGGGTGAAGGGCTCACCCACGTTGGCATGGAGACGGATGTGAAACGTGGGACCACTTTTAACCTAGTGAAGGACAGAGAAATCAGCTGAGAGTCCAGCTGACATCTGGTGCTCTGCCCAGCCTACTGCCTGTCCCCAAAGCAGGTACCTGGATGGGCAGGAGCACATCCACCTCTCCCACTGACATGTTGGCACTGTCAAAGAGCACTTCAAATGTCTTGCTGTCACTGTAGGGCAGATCCTGCACCTGGTCCAGATCCACAGTGAAACCTTGAACGGAGGAAAATAAAGCGGCTGAGATACACAAGCAACATGAACTATGTCATAAGCATGTTAAGGCCATACAGGTGTCCTGGCTGGCAGCTCTGGGAAAGACCCTTCTGCATCTCCAGAGAAGCTGCAGCTCTTTTTCCCTTGTCACCCACCACTCAAAGAGAAAGGGCTTTCACCGCCATCATTCAAGGTCCATGAGGTAAAACCAAAACAGACCAGCTGAGGAGCTCCAGCAATTCCTTCCTCAGGCACCTCAGAGAAGGTTGCACAGAGCTCTCCAAAGGAGAATTTCCAACTAAGACTCTCCTGTGCTGTGCTGTCCCCTGGACAACAACTTAGAGGAGACACCTGAGCACCCCTCAGACACAGTGAGCCACTGTGTGATGTAAGTGCAGCCTTGCCTCAAGGCCTCTTTTTGGAAGCCTATTTGATCCAGCAGAGGCTCTCACAGCCTGTTCCCTCACTAAAGGCTGAACACAAGTGCTGTGATAGTGTGAACTCCAAACCAAGGACTTACAACCCACAAACCGAGCCCATCTGTTCGCAACACAAGCCCACAAAGTGCCCAAAGAAACTTGATGCTCATGGGAACCAAGGGCAGAAGATGCTGAGAGGTGACCAGGGTGATCAGCTCATCTGGCCTCTGCAATGAAGTGTTAGGGCAGTCACAAGCAGGCCAGGTCCTTGGGCATGGCTGGCCAGGAGAATTCAGGCTCTGAAACTCCCAGCAGGGGCACTTAGAGGAGAGCTCAAAAAAAACTCCCCGTGTCCAGTGGCTTAAGCTAATCGGTCCAAGAGAGCTCCTTCAAGCCCACAGGAAGTCTCTCCAGCACTGCTTACCTGTGTCATGCAGGACATTTCTCTTGACCTGGAAGGACACTTGGAATGGCCCAGTGTTGGTGACTGTCACAAAGCATCTGAAAACTTCACCACGAGTGATATCACCAACATCCAGGATATACTCAGGCAACTCAGCTCTGGAAAGAAGAGTAAGGACAGTCCTTAAACCACAGCCTGCCTACATCTCTGAGTGGATGGAAGATGCAAATGAAGTGGATAATTCTGTAGTCATTGCTGTAAAAACTCAACTCAAACCCATGAAACTCAAGGCCTTGACCATCTGACAATGACTTTGGGAAGTCAGAGGGAGTGCAGGTCCTGGGTTTTATCAGCTATCAGTGGGACCTGAAAATAAAATTAGTTTCAAATGTACACTGGACACAGCTTCTCTGCTATGTAAAGCAAGAGTAGGACCTCCACTGATATCAGTGAAACTGCTTAGCCTGGTGTACAGCCTGAGCCTGAATTTGCTTCAGGGCCTCGGAATAAGATTTGCCTGCACAAGAAATCTTCACTGCTCTACAACCAGAATTGCCCTCAAAGCAGCACTGGTAAATGCTGTAATGAACACTGGCAAATTTCATGGGAAGGTCCTTTCCCAGAGCAACCCCACTCAGGAGAGCACATGAATGATCTGTTTTGAAGAGCATCTTCTTCTTGAACTGCAGTCACCGGTGCCTGTGCTGCATCACGGATGAGCAAAGGGAAATTACCTAAGCAAACCCTGCCACCCCACCAGCATCTGAGCCACCTGATTTAGGGTTTTCAAGGGTTTGCCAACCTGTGCAATTCCCTGCTCTTTTTGCTTCGTGTGCTCTGTTAGTTGGAACTAACACAGCAGCTTGGAGTTGTCTCTTTCATAGCTGGTCAGCAGGGACAGGGTCTGTGCAGCCTGGAAGGGCTTGATGGTCTGCACTGGGCCCCTTCAGCTCTAAGAACAGAACCCCACAGCTGTGGGAAGTTGAGCAGCTCCAAAACTCAGCAAGGCACTGAGGAAGGGAGGACACTCAACTGCTCACAAGGAGCATGGCACAGCTATCAGGTCCAGACCCTTTCTGAAGTCTCTGGCTATTCCCAGATCTGCGGACACAAGGACCTCTCAGGAGCAGAAGTCACTGCTGGGTGTTATCTTTGGTGCCCCTGGAGATAGGGTGTGGGAGTCCATACTCACTTGACAAGACTCTCACGAGCATGGCAGTCAAAGACTCTGTGCTTCTGGGGAAAGGAGAAGAAAACTCTCTGAATCTCCAGAGCATGTTGCTCTAATAGCATCTGCTCCATCTCCATCTGCAGACATGCGTCCAGTTGAGGAAAGAGAAGACAGTGGCTGGTTAGCAAAGGTCCTTCCCAAGGCCCAAGCTTGTATCTGAGAGAGGATCCCACCCTGCTCTGGCTAAGAGGGGGACATGTCCCTCTCTGAGAGGGTCCTTCTGTCGGGATGCTCAGTGTCTGTGACACTTCCTGCTCTCTTAGCCAGGACCTTAACTCTGGTGAAATAACTCCAGCATCTTTGCCTGCCCAGCCACTGTTAGAAAAGTTGATCTGGCCAGACAGGCAGACAAGCTCGGGATCTTCCAGAGCTCCAGGTATTTGCCTGCCCCCAACCAGTGCCAAAGCAGCTTGGACAAAAGCTGTCTTGAAAAGGGAACCACAACCAAGCTGGTGCCTCTTGGAGATGAGCACTGCCAATACAGTCCCAGGGTGCAGTCAGGCTGCTGATATAAGGTCTGTAAACCTGGCAGGGCTTGGGTTAGGAGCAACAAATTCCTTAGCAATGACCTGCATCTCCTTCAAAGCACCACCAATGCCATCACTTGTGTATGGCCTTCAGGATCTCTCCCTGGGGTAGCCAGGGAGCTGGTGCATCTCTAAGAGGGACCATGACTAGAGGTAGGCAGCCCCTGGGGCAACACTGAGCTGACACATGGTCATGGCCAGGTGTGTGCTGGGAGGTCCCAAATGCCAGCAGGGCACCAGGAAGCTGCTGCGAGTGGAAGGGGCTCAAGTGATGTGAGGAGTGTGGCATGTACCAAAAAGGGCAGCAGCACAACTGTTCTTACCATGGTGTCAGAGTCCTCCATGGGTGGTGCCATGGCCACACCCTCCTCCCTCAGAGCAACATCTTCATCACTCTCCTTGTCTTTTCCCAGTTTTTCTTTAGTCATTTTCAGTATTTTCTCATATTTTTCATTTCCTGAAGAAAGAAAACATCCACAAATCCCATTTAAGCTGGGAAGTCCCACTCCCCCGGTGCTGGCTTC
This sequence comes from Acanthisitta chloris, assembly GCF_000695815.1. Classification (NCBI taxonomy): domain Eukaryota; kingdom Metazoa; phylum Chordata; class Aves; order Passeriformes; family Acanthisittidae; genus Acanthisitta; species Acanthisitta chloris. Next base: position 15,952 of record NW_008659639.1, on the reverse strand, counting down.
TCCCAGAAACAATACCCTCAAGCCATCTATAGAAAGTGGATGCTACTGCTGCTCTCTGGATCTTCATGTTCATTCTCACCCATCTTCCTCCCCACAGAACAACATCTCATCCCCTGCAATGTCCTGCAAAAAAAGCCTGCCAGCCTCTCTTACAGCTTTCCCAGGTTTGTCTGTCTTCCCATCATCTTTTCAGGCCTCCAACAGATGTGCTGGTAAGTTCTGCAGTATGTCTCCTGAGACAAAGCCCACATGGGCTCACCTGCTCAAGGCTCAGGAAGCAACCAGAGGGTCGAGTGTTGGTCTGGCACCCCTGCAGCCTCCAGGCTTGGTGGAGGTGGGCATGAGCTACCCTATAGGCATATGGGAGTGGGAGAAGACAGAGAGGACCTTCCTGGGAGCTGATGGGCAGCACTCACCTTTGATGTTCCTAGGCAGGTTCAAGGAAATCCTAGGAAAGAGGCCCTCTCCTTTCAGAGTGATTTCTGCTGGTGCCATGTTACCCACTTTGACCTGGAAAGTCTTGCAGAAGACTCCAGGCACTCCTGGCAGAAAATAGACTTTCAGCACTTGCTTCTCGCCAGGTTCAAGGTGACCCTGCAGGGCACAGGAGAAGAGGGAGGGAATGCATCAGACCACATGGCCTTCTAGCTTCCTTGTACCCAAAAGCTCAAGCCTCTGACCCCAGGGTGCAGTGTGTCCATCCAAGGGCTCATGCTGCACCCCTCAGCACAGCTTGCCCTTTGCTCAGCGTGAGCACAGCTATGCTGCTGTAGGGTTTGCCCTCTGGTAGCAAGAGCCAGGCTGAACAAATCAAAGATCTCTCATCACCAGCCACTGTGGAAGAGGAGTGAAGCGCCCATGCTCTAAGCAGGGCCAGCAGCTCCTGTCACAGCACATCAGTGGTTCCAGGCTGGTGTCAAATGGCTGGGGGATTCTTAATGATCCCAACAAAACACCTCCTGCCTCTGGCACGAGCCTATCCAGACTCACAGTGAACTGCAAATATATATTTTTGAAAATGCAGAAGCAGAGACTAGGATGAGAAATAGGGATGATGGCCAGGAAGAGCATCTCCTTTCTGAGCTTCCAGAAGGGCTGTCTGAGCCCCAAGCTGGGCTCACACCAGCCAGATTGAGGGTAAACGTGGCTCTGGGTGACAGGACATAGCCACAGCTTTCCTTGACTTGCCCCTTACATGCTGGGCTGGGCCCTCAGCTCCCCATTTCCGTTCCCATTGCAGGGAGAAATGGCTGAGCAGGACATATCCTGACAATTTCTCCCCTGAGCCCTTGCCTCAGCACACAACTGCAGCCAAAGAGAGCCCTGCCAGGCTGCCAGCACCCAGGATGCTGCTACAGCAAATGACTGTGCTGGCCCACGCAGGGCTGTGTCTTCAGATGCTCGCAGGAAGAGGGCATCAGTGTGTCATCCTTCGGAGGAGAAGGGCATGAAATAATTCCCATTCCAAATAGGGACAAAGACAGGAATACTGCTTAAGCTCAAAGATATCCAGGCAGGACTGAGAAGCTGGGATGGTGGGATGCTGCAAATTACTCTCTTTGCTCCTCCAGCCCTGCTCCTCCCTGGCCCCCTCACTACCCCATAAAGCTGCTGCAGAGCAGCAAAGCTGGAGGAGGGAGGGACCAGCATGTTTTCTGGCACAGGAGCTTCATGCCCCAGCAAGAGAGTATGTAAATGCTGCTTAGTGCAGGCACAGGGAAGGCAGAAACAAGGTCCTGTTGGATCACAGCCTGGGTAAGGCAACGCTCAAAGGAGCTGGCACTGCCCAGCACCACTGTCAGCACTGATGGGATTGTGCCTTCTGCCAGTGGCTGCCATAGGATGGCAGAGCCACCTGCCAGCCAAGGCCATGAGGGAGTCTATTAGAATGACACTGGCTTGACCTTCTCTGCCCCCAACAGCAATTGCTTACAGCCCTGTCTCCCATGGCTGGGTTTGTTGGGGTTTTTTTCCATTTTTCCCCTTTCTTTCCCCTTTAACCCTCTCCTGGGCCACCTGACACAGGGCCAGGGCCAATCACTTGTGCTACTCACCGTGCTGGGCAGAACCAGGGGCACACCAGGCAGAGGGTTGGCTGCAGTGGCAGTGCTGGGGCTTAGCGCTTTTGTTGGGCTTTTTTTCCCTTTTTCCCCTTTCTTTCCCCTTTATCCCTCTCCTGGGCCACCTGACACAGGGCCAGGGCCAATCACTTGTGCTACTCACCGTGCTGGGCAGAACCAGGGGCACACCAGGCAGAGGGTTGGCTGCAGTGGCAGTGCTGGGGCTTAGCGCTGTGTAGGTGAATCCTACGAACCCGGTGTTCAGCAAGGTGATCTCTGTTTTGATGACTTCGATAAACAGCTGGAGAGAGGAGACAGGAGCAGGAAGTTACAGATACAGGTCTGCTGCTGGAAATCTCATTCCTCTTTATGGGGTTGACAGCAAAGAGCCACCACTCAGGAGCAGGGACTGGGGAAGAGATATGGGCACTTGATCCACCTGGGTCAGCCTGGGGAACCCCCAGCCACAGGGCACCTCTTAGCCCTGCACAGGGACAGAGCTCTGGCAGCATGCAGAGGTGCAGTAACAATCATGTAAGGACCAGTAAGAAATTAACTAGGGGACAGAGGCCCACAGCGTTCTGAGGGAGCACCAACAGGCAGGCAAAACAAAAGAGGTGTCATTGAGGCATTCCAGAAGAAAAGGCACCCACATACAAGTATTGGCAAGCAACACACAAGCAAGAAGGGAGACAGATAGGACCACACAGACAGGGCCAGGAGCTGGAAATATCTGTGGGCTTTTAAGTGAAAAGGAGTAAACTGGGGATTATTCTGGGATATTGTCTCCAGCTACAGTGACTGGAAGCCCAAGTTAACTTCCTCCCTGGATTATTTTGTGGATTAAGCAAGAGCATTAGATGAGAGCATGTCCTTGGAACTCAGGCTTTAGGAGTGGATCAGCAGAGGGATGTCTCAGGGACATGTCTCTCTGGACATCCCCACCAGGATCCTGCCTGCCCCAGGAGGCACTGTTAGGTACCCTGAAGAGGAGGAATTTCCAACAGTGGGAGGGGGTGGAGAGTGGAGATGGGCATTAAAAACCAGCTTGGATGCTGGATGTATCCCTCAAAGATTGTAATTCCAAGCCTCATAGCCAACAAAGGAGCGGGGAAGGGGAGAGAGCCCTGGGCCAAGGTGGGCAGCAATCCGTCAGTGATGGTTCCAAGACAAGGAGCTCTGCCAGGAGAAGCATGCAGTACCTGCAGCCCACAGTTGATCTCCTGGACGTTCAGGTGGTAGCTGGGGCTTGCAGACTTCCCACTCAACATGACCTCACGAGTGGGGCCTTTCTCCACCTGGCACCGCATCACGGCATGGGTAACAACATTTCTCTTTCCAAAGAAGATGAACTTGACCTCCTGGCTCTTGCCTGGCTGCAGCACACCAAACCTCGGCAGGACTTCGAAAACCTGGAGGTAGGGGAGATCAAGATGTGGAATGTGGAAAAGGATGCAGGAGAGCAGCCATGGCATGGAGCAAAGTACAGCTGTAGCTGGAGGGGCTTCTTCCTCAAACACAGCCAGAATCATCTTAATCTCATCCTGCATCCATGCCACTGACCAGTGGGAGGGACCATGGGGAAAATCTCCCATACTCACTGATAAATACATTAATTAATACACCACATTAAAGTAAATTGGGCTATCTCCTGGCAGCAAGAAATTCTCTCTGCTGCAGAAATTGCCTTTGGCAACAATTTTCACTGCCTCAGAAGAACAGGAGACTCAGAAGTGAAAGCCCTTGGATCTGGGGGGAGAACTCCAGCCCAGCTCATCTGACTCTTGAGGCTTTTCTCTCTCTCTGATTTACCTGCTCCTCTCTCAAGGTGCTACAGCAAAATCTCCTGCAGAAATTTTCTATCGACTACCTGGTGAGGTCCAAGGGGAGCAATGCCTGCCATAGGTGCTGCACAGGGAGTGTCCTTGGGCAGCCCTACGACATGTCTAGCACAGTCTCTCCGATAACCTGTTGGTTTAGCAGAGCTTTGTGAAGAGCTTGAGGATTGTGATGCCTCCCTGTGGGCATTGCTGAGGGCCACCGGTGGGAGCAGGGGCTGCAGAGCTGCTTGCCACACTGGAAACATGGAAGCGAGACACATTCACACTTACTTGATCCCATCCAAAGGAAGGGGTCTCTGTCTCTGCTCCTGAGGGAAGGGAATCTTCCTCTTCTGCCAAGGCAAGGGAAACTTCCTCCTCTGCCAAGTCAAGGGGCTCTGCCTCCTCTGCCAAGGCAATGGGCTCTGCCTCCCCGAACCTCTTCAACTCCACTGGGCTCTGAGGCTCCTCAGTAGTGGGTGGCAGCACCTGGAAAACATGTATCATGGGCTGCAGTTGGCTGGTCTGAGTGAGATCACTTTGCTGCAGGCTCCACCACCTCATCATGCCAGGAGCAACTGAGATGGGACCTGGGCACAAATCAAGTGTTGGTATGTCCAGGCCATCAATCAAGTGCAGGTCCAACCATACCCACTGATGAGACACAGGCTCTATCTGCACTTCCTACCTGCAAGCTTGCACAAGGGAACTGGTGTCCCCAGTATTCAGACAGGGAGGGTTGGAACTATGTGACCTTTGAAAGTCCCTTCCAAGCCAAACCATTCCAGGATTCTAAGATAGCCACTTGAATTTCCCTGGTTTACTTGTGCATCCATGGCAACAACCAGAAAATAAAGATGATTTCATGTTTCTATATGAAAAAATTCAGCCGCACTATTCTTCATGTCTGTAGGGTATTGTTTGCCCTAATGCCGAAAAAATGTACGGAGTTAAAATGACCAATATTTGGATGTGAGCAGGTACAGCCCCTCTCCTTGAACTTAATGCCAACACTGGTGCTTTTGGAAATTCCAGTGTTGCCTTATGCCCTTTTTTATTGCCCCAGGAGCAGCCTCTGTCCCACATGGTGTAGAACAAGGGGCCACTTCCCACTCCAACGCATCGAGGGTCAGCAGGCAAGTCAGCAAACTGAAGGCCATTTACCATGCTAGGAGGAAGAGACAGACACTTTGCAAAGTCCTGCTTTAGAAGAGACAGCTCTGGGGCCGTCACTGCAACACCGGCTCTCGGCTGAAGGCAGAGACATGAAAACAGGTGGTCTAGCTGGGTTGAGAAGGGGGATACATGGAAAATCCCAAACTCTGCATAGGTCTGTAGTATCTGAGTGGGCTTCTCCAAGCAATACTATTCATCAAAAAGGGATGTCAGCACGAGCACAGCTTTTTGGTGACAAGCAGAGGGAGACAACACAAGTAGTAGGTGAACAAGAAAATCTACCTTTGCTTCTGCACCTGATGGCTGCTGGGCAGAGTCCTGCACTGCTCCCGGGGCTGAGATCGGCTCTTCCACACCTCCAGCCCTGGAGTGTCTCCCTGAAGACACTGAGCTCTCCAAACAGGCTCCCTCCTCCAGTGATGAAGGTTTGAGTTCAGATGGGGAGCGGCTGAAACTCGAAAATGACATAATTATGATCACAGACCTGTGGTGGGAGGGAAGGACACATGCACAAGCAGCTCCTCGTCAGGATGCAGCCCCTGGGCGGGTGCTGGTAGGGTGAGCTCAGTAATAGTCTGATGCAGCCACTTCAAAACCAGGATGGAGAGGGCAATGCTTGAGGCATCCCAGGGATGATGCTAAGGTAGCAGTGGCACAGGCAGCTGGCAACTGCTTGCAACAAGGAACTACAGAGGACAGAGATGAATGCTGTGTGGGGAGGCAAAGAGCAGAGCAGGAAAGGAAAAGACAGAGAAACTGTGCAGAAGTGTGAGACTGAGGCAAAAAGGGGCAGATCCAGCCAGCAATGAGCCAGCACAGCCCACCCAGCGCCTGCCCGAAAGCTCCTACAGCCACTGACCCTGCCCCACCTGCAGAGAGCCAATGCCAGACACTCTGCAGCTCTCCCAGGTATTTATCCAGAATGTTTCCCTGACATTGCTGGGGGAATTAACATTTTCCAACCCTCCCAGGTGATTCGGGTCACATTCCCTGTGTTAAATCACAGCAGGTGCTCGGGGTAACTCTGCTTGTGTTTCTAATGCCACACGGGCATCAAGCCATGCCTGCCTGTCACCATGCCAAGCTGCAAGTGTCCCCCACACAGTCAAATATGGCCCACCTCAGAACCATAGCTGTTTCCCACTCCAAAGAAGTTGTCTCCTCCGAGACAGATCCCAATTTCCTAAACAAAACTGTTTCTGGATGAGCTCTATTCTTTGTTACACCAGCACTTTGGTGCCCAGTGGCTAACTTGGCTTGGTTTCCTGAGGCATTATGGAAAAACTGTTCACTTCTGTAATGAACACTGCCCAGACCAGACTTCTGCACTCCTGCACACAGGAGGAACTCCAGAAACATGTTTATAGATGCACCCCAGCACAACTGCAGGATTGCTCTTGGGCTTGGAAAGCACAACCCAAGCCTGGATGGCCCTGCTTCCCTGGGATGTTCAGGCAAGCGTTCCCACCACCTACAGCCATTCCTAAAGCCCCAGCAGAACCTGCCAATCACTGTCAAACACTGAAGAGCTGTTTTGTGAAGCTGACATGTGGCTTAACAGGTGAAAACTTCCTTCACCAAGGTGGTCTTTGCCTCAGGTCACTGAGGTCTGAGAAAGCAGCTCTCCTCATCATCTTTACTTCCCAAGGGAAACCAGTATGGGGGCTATAGCAAAGCAGTAGCAAGAGACTAGGACAGCAGCACAGTATTCTGGTGGCAGCACCTGTGTAGGTCCTTCATAGGAAAGGACAACAAATCAGGTTGGCAGGGAAGAAAAAGAGGTCACGTTATAGATCTGCTTGTCCAAGTGCCTAAACATGTCTTTGTAGCTCCGGAGATAAAGCAGGACTCCAGCTTACTGGCTGTGTGAAAAGTGTTGGGAGCGTCTTACAGTCCCAGTTTGGCAGGAGGACATTGTCTCCAGCTCAGTGTCAAACCAGTGGAGATCACCCAGAGCATCCAGCCTGACTGTAGCTGGTCGCTGTTATGTCCACAAGGAAAATGCAAAGGTACTTTGTCAGATCCCAGGAAAAGAGCTTTGGTCTTTGCAAAGTCCAAATAGGACACCAGGAAGAAGAGCTTTGAGGAGAGGGCAAAGGTTCACATACCTTATCATGGTCACCTGGCTGTATGTCTGCAATGTCCAGTGGTACAAGGCAGGAACTCGGCCGCTGTTGGTCATCTCCACAAAACGCACTTGTTCAGTGTCATTCAGGATGCAGCCAAAGTCCACGGCCTTGGGATGGATATGGACATTTGGGAAGTAGACTTCTCCTCGAACAGTGATCTGCTGCTCATGAGGATGCTCCATGAACCGCATCTTCAGAGTCTTCTCTTCTGCCCAGGTATTCAAACCGCTCCTACAAGATGGGTCAAATCCAATGCAGAGATGAAGTTCCTCCCCCACCTCCAACTTCATGGGCTGCAAGGAGATGAAGTGCATGAATTACCCTTGTGATGAAGTCCCAAATTCTGAAAGCATGAAACAGTAAACATTCAAACTGTCAACCCAGTGTGGGCTTTTCAGCTCACCCTTCCTTTCTTCACAGGGAGGGTCTGATTGCAAGCACCACACTCTGGTCTGAGGGTCTCTCAGGCTCATGTTTCTGTGCTCAGCAGCAATACAAGAGGATGGCTGCTGGACAGCTGGGATGCTTTCCAGGAGACACCTTTACTGCATGGCTTTCTCAGACCTAGTTGCCTGCTCCATTCTCCTGGTTATCTTAGAGCCAGGATGGACCTTCCCATTCAGATGAGATTTTGCTTCCTTTAGCAGCTCTGCTGATTCTGACCAGGCCATTCCACTGCTGTGACTCTACAGAATAAACTTCTCAACTCAAGGACCTCCCAACAGAAAGGCACCACCACATCCCTCCCTCAAACCCCACCAGCAGGATGGTCTGTGGTGCTCACCTGGACATCTGCAGGGAGGGGCTGCTGCTCCACATCGCAGATTAGGAAGGGCTGCTCCAACTCCAGCATAATGCTGACTGGCAGGGCAGAGGTGTTTTTCAAAGACAGAGGCTTGTACTGAAGAGTCAGGGCATCGCGGGGATGCTACAGAAACAGGAGATAAGGAAAAACAACCTCAAGTGGCCATAGACCTCCTTCCCCTTCTGAAGCATTTCATATTTTTCAACCCTAGAAGTGCACACGTCTCTATTTACTATTTTTAATAGTTTCTACCCTTCCAGCTGATTCAACACACACACACTGTTAAATGCCAGGATGCAGTCCAGAGACTTACCTTCAAACGGAAAACGATTTTTCTGGAAGACATTTGCACAGCCGGAGAAATGAACTTGCAGGTGACATCCACTTGCATTATCTGTTGCTTTACTATCTCTCTTCCCACGACGGCATGACACAGCAGTCTCTCCTTCACCTCCTGCATGCGAGAGCCACTTGTCACCCAGTGGGTGCTGGCAGAGCATCCAGCAAATGCCCTGCATTGGCTCACCACCCCCCTGGGACCTATCCCTGCCATGAAGTTACAGTCACTGCTCTCCTCAAGAGGCCCCTTTACTTTCTATGCTGCAGCCTATTTACTCTGGACTCAAATGTCCATAATGCTGCACCCCAAGAGCCACAAAAGGCACTCGTGAGTCATGTGCTGCCTACAACTGTAAAAATCCCTGCCCCAAATGATTATTGGTTTGATTTGTGCCATTGCTAAGCATAATGCTTACAGAAAGCTGTAGGAAGTGATTAAAAAAACCCAAAACTATATTAAG
>NW_008659639.1:0-7108 GCF_000695815.1 Acanthisitta chloris | reverse complement strand
GGAACTTCATGCAGATTCCTTCCATGTTCGCTTAAATATCTGTGCCCAGTGGTCCTGGAGCCAGAGAATGCACACCAGGGTTCTCTGGCAGCTTCTCTGCAGAGTTGTATTTCCCATGGAAAGAAAAGTCCAAGGAGGAGAACACTTCACAGAGCAGCTGAAATCCCCACCTCTGAGCTGCCCTCCAAGGGTGCGGCAAGACCTGGCTGCCCTTGGGACACCAAGGCTGCCTGAGACACTGGGGTGAGTGGTTATAGAAAGATTGAAAAAGTCAAGGTGTCCATTATAAAGATCCCTGGGAACAGTTTCCCACGTGGATGGACATCACACTGATCCTTAGAGCTGGCACACTGTGTTTGTTTTCCTCCTCCAGGACTTGGCAAGGACCTTACCTGGGGAGTGCTGGTGAAGCCTTTCAGCACCACCTCCGTAGTCTCGCCTGGCATCAGTTCCATGTAAGGTGGCTGCACCGTAAATACAGGATTGTTAGATTTGTAAGACATCTGGGAAACATCTTTGCCCTGGGTGATACTGAGGTCAGGGAGACAATGATGCTGCTGAAATGGTCTGAAAGCTTCTGTGGTCCAGTAGAGCCGATGCAGACTTCGTCCTTTGTTTGTTACTTTGAACTGGTAACTGCAGGGAATGAGGCTAGAAGAGAAACAGAGATGGAAAATGTCATGGGACCCTGTGGTCACCCAGCTTCTGCGCCCTGAGGATGTTCCCTGACTGCACATTCAGCAATAAAGCCTCTGCCAAAAAGGCCACTCTAGCTCAAAGCTTCAGCCACAGACAGACCTTGGATGCCCCTAAGTTCATCACCACCCAGCAGTTGTTTTCCATTTTGGTGGCTTTTGAGGGTATCTAACAATTCTCAATTGGCCATCACGTGTTTCTACAGGAATCCTTGTGCTTCAGAGAAACAGTCAGGAAGTGCACTGAAGAAGATCTAGCCTGAAAGACTAGAGCAAAACTGCTCCTTGCTGAGCTCACAGGAGAAGCAGGAGCTGAGAGATATCCTACCTGAAGTGTGGTCCATAACTGAGCTCTGGAGCAAACGGTTTGTCAAAGACAATTGTGGTGCCTATGCCCACAGCCTGGATGGGGATGGCACTCATATAGCTGTTCTGAATGAACAGCTTCACCTCATCCTTGAAGTTCTTTGCGCCATCCAGGTTTGCTATGACTCTCACAACCACCTCAGACTCGGGGGGGATCACTCCTTTGCTGGGTTCAATCCTCCAGCATGAGTGTTTGCCAGTCTGTAAGACAAGCCAAACACAAACTTAGAATGGAATTCATGGACACTGGTCTGCTGTGGGGTACAGAAAATGGAAGGACTAAAGAGATGAGGGTACAAACCATAAAGGTTTAATTTCCTTAAATCTAAGCTATAGTGTCTGGCAACAGCAACTCTCCAAGAGTTGCCATTGGAACTATACAACCTGTATTTTACCCTCCTTTAAGGGACTCACTTCATTAACTCAGTTTTGCCCAACTCAAGGGATTCTCCTCCTCAGGAGAAGGTTATTCCTCCTCCAATATCTCTTTGGAGTGTGCCCCAGGGGAAGCTGCTTTCTCTCTCCTGACTTCCTGACAACGGAGCAAGATTAGCACAAAGGCTCAAGGCTGGAGGGAGCCAGGACTGCTCAAATCCCACCACAGGAGTCTCACCACCAGAGGATACTGCTGAGAGCCTGACAAACAACTTGGCAAAACCAGTTGAACAAAACCCCAACATCTAAGTCTTCTTTCCCAAGAGGCAAGCAGTGCTTCTCAACAGCCCCTGAAGGACCAAAGTTCTCACTTCCCACTGATCATCACCCACAGTGAGGTGCCCCAGTGCCCTCTGCTTTGGGAAATTCAGCTCTAAATGGTTATAACAGGGCAGGAAAGCAGTAAGCAGAAAGAAAACTGCAAGGTGTATGCCCCGTGGGCATGGCCCAGCCTTTCCTAGTGCTCCTGTCCTCTTGTTTCTCATGGACTCCATCTACAGGTGGGGCAAGAAAGCTGCAAGCAGCCCAGGGGAGGGAGCGAAGGCCTAACAGTGGGGCAGCTGTACTGACACAGCTCTGAGGGTCATGAGCATGCAAAAAACATGATTTACATGCCAGGACTACCCATCCATGCTTGTTGTCTGCAGAGGTTGAAAGCAGAATTTCTTTGTGGAATCAGAGAAAGCTGCCCTGGAAATACCCCACCTTGAGGTGAAATTTATTCCCCAAACAGCTGGAAGAGCAGCCATTCACCCCCACTCCTGCACATCCCACCCAGCACCAGGCCATGAGCCCCTCCTGGCTGCACCAGCCATGCTCCTCCTGTCAGGGGAGCAGCCCCAGCTCCTTCTGCCCTATGAAGCCTCCATGAATTAAATAGCCATTCTCTTCAACTGGTCTTCAGAAACACTCTGCAATGCTACAGTGACCACAGGCTCTGGGGGTGCACAACCCTCATACATGCATTTGAGTGTGACAGCCTGGCTGGTTTGACTCCCAGGAGGTGTGAAACTTGCCTCAGCATGAGCAATTTGAGGACAGACTTCACACCTGATCTCTACCATGAACAGCAGTTTGGCACAAAGCAAATGCAGATGAAATGGGGAAACCATTCTCTCTAAGAGGCAAAGGGCCACAGGGTTCCTTTGATCTCAGAGCTCCAAAACCTTCCACAAAATAAAGGGAGAACTTGCAAACGTGATCCAGACTTATTTCTGCTCCAGCCTCTCTGCCAACTATTTCACTGAGTGGTGCCCCAGCCAAAACCACCTGAGACCCAGGCTCCTCTTGCCACACTTGGCTTCCTCTTTCACAGAGTGATATGGAAACACTGCATATTAAAACCGAATCACAGACTGCTATTGACCAGTCATTTTCACTGGAAAACAGCCCCACAGACACTTACCAACACTGCCCAGAATTCTGCAGGGATGACACTCTGATTGGAGAGGTGGAGAGTTTGGTGTGTGTCTTGTAGAACTTGGATACTGCCAAAGTTTATCTCACTTGGACGTACATAGACAACTGGTCCCTCTCCAGTGCTCACTAAATGGATTTTCTGTTATAGGAAAGATCAAAAAAAGACAACAGGGGAGTTTTAAAAAAGCTTAGACAACTAGACTGGGGATAATCATGGCTGTTTGAAGTTTTCAGTGCTGTAGACTGAAACACACAGGGAATGGGAATGACGGTAGATGGCAACTTTGCCATCAGTGCTATTGCTACATACACACCCCCACATCGCCGGGTTTGTTGGTTGGGTTGCAATGTCACATTGGACTATTTAGGAATGAAGAGCATCCATCCCTGGCAGAGAGTGCCTATGTTTTGCAGTCATTGCTATCGTGACATATGCCTGGATCATCTTTTAGGAGGCTTTAGTCCAGGAATGATTTGCCTTATCCATTTCCAAGCTTGGTGGAAAAGACAAGTAAAGCCTCTGTTCTCTAGATGCTCGTGATGTGGAGTGTCCTGGGTTGTAATGGTATGTATTCTATTTTGGTCTCCACAAGCTGTTAAAGAAGGTGGGGCAGTGATCCTTATCACCATGTCCCTGATGGCTCCCTCAGGGGGCTGTCTCTGATTAATGGGCTGCCAAGGACCCATACATGACACATCGGCCCAGTGATCCTTGTCGCCTTGTCCCATTGTGAGGTGACTCACCCCAGGGGTGAGGAGCCAAACATGCTCACAGGGATATAAACCGGGGTTTGGACCAGCACAGGTAGCCCTTTGCCTGCTGGATTCCCAGAGGACAAGAGCTGCTGCTGGACCTTCAGGAAAGGAGCAGATCTGCGGGATCACTGCTCCAACAAAGCCATTGCTCCAGGAGGACTGCAGCTACCATTTTAATCGGACTACTACTAACACCCTGACTGACAGGGTGTCAGGTTACTTTCTGACTCTGTCAGGTTATTTTTGTACTGTTGCATTTGTTGTTGTTTTGTTGTGTTGTTCATATTAAACTGTACTTCTGACTAGGAGTCTCTCACTGGTTTGCTTTCAAACCAGCACAGGAGACTCATGTGTCATTGGCTGGGGCTTTTGGTGAAGACATACAATGGCTGTTTCTCAGATATGAGGGACCCAACTTTGAGAAAAGCTTCAATCCAGCTCTGCCAAAATATCCCTTCAGCGTAGTCTTGTATGCAGCACTTGCTTTAGCAGGATTCAGGGATGTCCCTGTGTGCTCCTGAACAACAGTTCTAATGAAGCAGCACTTGTGTTCATCTGATAGCACAGCAGAGTATGAGACTCAGGGCTAGGTCTGCATTTCAGACTGGGCTTGTTATCCCATCTGTAACTGTATGCTAGGTCAGGCACAGAGATTACCTGCTATGAGGATTCCACCCTTCCTCTTTTCTAGGCATGAGCTGTTGCTTATACCACCAATCCCTTCTGCCCTTCTCCACACCAGAAGTTCCTGTTTTCCCTGGAAGAATCCCTGTGCACCTCACACCCCACCAGGATGAGTCACACAAGGCACACATCTCCCCTTGTACTCACCAGTGGGGATCCCTCATTCCCAAACACAGCGATGGCCACAGTGGCAACATTCTCTCCCAAGGACTGTGCTTCAAGTGTAAATGGGATCTCCACTGAGCTGTGAGCCTCAATAATCCCACATGGGTTGGAAACACAGTACCACACAGCAGCTGCCTCCTTGTGTTCCTAGATGAGACAGAATCAACTACAGCTTCAAAGGGACCTCTGAGGAAACTTTAAATGCCTTAACATATACCACAATGGCAACTCACATATATTTTTTAAAATCCCTAAGAGAAAGCAGAAAGGCACAAAACAAGATGCAAGACTTGTAGGGGCTTAGCAGCCTCAGGGGACCCAAAAGCTGCTGCATCCACAGACATCCACCCCTGTGCTGGCAGCCTCTGCGCAGCAACTCTTCACAACCCCTCTAAGCTCTTCCTCAAGAAGTTAAATTGCTTCCTGAAGTTTATATTCCAATAGGTTCCTGTTCACAGCAAATCTTTAGGTTTGAACAGAAACTGGCAAGGTCTTATCCAAACCCCTTTTTTCCCTAATAAACCGCTCAGTGACGTTTGAGAGGAGCAGGTGATGCAATGCCAAACCTGAGGAAGAACCCTGTAGCATCCGGGAAGGTCACTGTCATTCACGAGGGTCACTGTCTTGTGGTAAGGGAACTTGAGGCAGCACCGTCCAAATGTTATGACAGGGTTGAGCACTTGCAGTGGTGGAATGACACATCTAGGCAAAGAGGTGACCACAAGGGAATTAGAGCTACTGAGAGAACGGAGGACATTTACCCTCGAAGAGCAGAACACATTTGTCACCATCAAACAGACATTTAATACTCCTACAGTGATAAATTGCCTTTGGTCAAGGAGGGGCAAATCCTGAGACTCAGCACCACAGAGGCTTCCAAGTGCCCAGGCAGAACATGTACCCTGTCCCACACCTGTCTCAGCAACTTTGCCCCTCCTTTGCCCAAGGAGGCTTGCAAGGACCCCTCCAACAGTCCCAGTGAGCTGTGAGCTCTGGGGGAGCCTTCCCACCGAGGACCAGGGCTCACCAAGGCTCAGGAAACACAAGACCAGTGTCTCAGTAAAAATTACTCCCTCCTCTCCCATGGTGCTATTCTGCTGCCTGAAAACTCAGCCATTTACCCCAGCGATGGAGGGCACAAGCCACCATCTGCCCTACAGAGTGGGCCATCACCCTCTCCCAGTTCCTACAGCTCCCTTGTTCCTTCACTCCATGGCTCCATACACTGCCTGTCCCCGTTTGCACTTGCTTTACAAAACTTCAGCCCATGCACTAACTGCGTGGCTCTGCCTGGGAGAGGGAGCAGCACCAGGGAACTGCATCCCTCTTGTCGTTTAACTGACACCTACGACATCATAACAGGATCGAACTTGGCTGCAGGAAGAACAGCTTTTTCCTCAACTCCAGAAACATTAATGCTCTAAAGAGCCAGAGGGAAGCAGAGAAACCTGAGCTCACATCAAGGACAATTTTTCCCTTCTTGCCTTTCTTTTGCCCTTACCACTCCTGCCATGAGACCCTGGCACATGGCTTGGTTGACTGAAACAGGCTGCTCTCAGCAGGCTGCTTGCTGTGTTCCAAACCAATGCTGCAGAGTGGTTGCAACCCAGCACAAGTCCACCTCTTTCAGAAAGAAGGAGAGGTGGTTCTTGTGAAATTTGTTACACCTCAAACACCAAAAACCAGGCCAATAATTAATGTAATTCCTGTTCCCTTTAGATAAAAGGCTAAGGGCCATGTCTGTCTGTTGAGCAGGGGTGCTTCTCACCACAGGCTGCTTTGCAAAGCACTGCTGTTCTCATGTCCAGCTGAGCAGGACCAGCTCATTAAGCAATGCTTTTCCTTTGGAGCGGCAGCCAGCACACCCTGTGCAAGGCAGTGTGCTGGTTATGCATGCATGAGGAAAGATGAGCAGCTGCAAGGAAAGCACTGGTACCTGGCTGTGAGGAGCAGCGTGAACACCTCCTCGCCAACATCCTCCACGTCCACCACCAGAAGCAGCTTGTAGACTCCCACAGTGTTGGAGCACAGGGTGACCTGGTGGAAGGGAAGAGCAGCAAATACATCCTCAATCCCAAAAGCTCATCACCCATGTATGGTGTCCTTCAGTTCTTCTTCCATGGTAAGAAAAGGGAGGACTTTGTCTTAATTCTGCTGGTCCATGCGTAGAGCACAGTCTCGGGGAGTGACAAAAGCCTTCTGGCAATACTGGATTTGTTAAACACATCTTGTACCTATCAGCGTATAGGTAAGCTAAATCAAAGCATTAGACAAATGCTCTACTCACCACTCTATTCAAATTAAAGGAGCAATTTTTCATTTGACTACAAAGACATAAACACAGAGGAAATCTGTTGACTGAACAGAATGAGTTCAGCTTTACAGCAGGAAGCTGAGGGCAAAGTGTGGCCCAGCAGGTGCTGGGCAGTTCATGGCTGCAGAGTTTTTCTGTCCCTGCTGGAGGTTCCCACAGTGAATACAACTCATTCTGCTCCCCAGGAGAGGAGAAATGAGACCAGGAAGAAAAGCAAACTACTTCATACAATGACATCTCTCTCTCAAACAGCCACCTTCTGTCCTCATCCTCC
>NW_008659638.1:16319-25065 GCF_000695815.1 Acanthisitta chloris | reverse complement strand
ACTCCCCCCGCAGAGCCTCCTGCTGCCCCCGCACTCGAGCGGTATTGTCGGAGCCGAGCCCCGACCGCTGCCTCTCACAGCCCCCCGGGAACGCAGAGCCTGTCCCCACACGGAACCCTCCAGACTCCTTGTTCATTGTTCGTGGAACTCTGCACGTTTTGGCTCCTGGATCTGCTCATCAGGCGAGCGATCGAACAGAGCTCTGTTTAAAGCTCCTCTCTGCTCAGCTGGAGGGAGTCTCCATTGATGCCCCAGCCCTTAAAGCACATTTCTGGGAGCCAAGAAACACCTTGGGGAAACTGGGAGCATCTCTGCTCCTGCTGAGTCACATATGTTGAATCCAAGTGCTTGGAGGACACAAACCAGGACCTTCTGACTTCCAACAAATATTTTGAATCTTGAATCCTCTGTATTCTAATCATTTGCCTTTTAACCCCTGAGTGACTGTTCTCAGCTTTCCTAGCCCTCCTGCTGGAGGAGAATTTTCCTCCTATAAGAAACAGAGAAAACAAGGACTTTCTGCATCAAATGCCTGTGGCAGCTGAGGCACTGGGAGTTTCCTGACCCAACTGGAGAAGGTGACAACAGGACAGACATACATGTGCTCAGGGAAAGGCTGCAAGAGTGGTACCAGCTGCCCAGCCAAGGGTACATTCATCCATCTGGCATCTCCCTCTGCATCTTCCCCTGCAGCACATCTCTGCCCCTGACTCTGCCAGACACAGAGCATCCTGGCTGGAGGACTGACTTTGGGAGGAAGCATGCAGGGTGCATGCAGGATCCCAGCCAGGAGCACTGGCACCAGCAGCAGCACATCAGTTTAACATCTCCAGCACCCCAGAAATGCAACCACAGCTCAGACATCTACCAAGGAAAACCTGGGGCTTGGAAAGTCTCTTCCTTTTGCCAGCTGAGGTGACTCTCTGCACCAAGCCACCAGGATAGCAGCCTGAGAGCCAGGCTCAGGCTGGCTTGGAAGTGACACATTGTGCAACACACATCAAACACATCAAACCAGCTCTTCCGTGTTTAAACTCCCTTTGAGATGGACAGTGATATTAGCATCCACCATGAGCCAAGCAAAGCTAGAGAGTTTTCTGGGAAAGGCAAAAAACTAGAAGGGCTGGGCTGTATTTTGGGTTAGGACTGAACCCCTCCTGGCTTTCCTTTCAGGCTGTACAAACCTCAGCATATTCCAGAAAGACTGTAAAAGGGCTGCTCACAGGGACGTGCTGGATATGTGGTACCCAACAGGAAGCCTTTCTGACTAGGCCAATGGCAGAGTCCTTGTGTGAACCTGCAGGACACTTGTCTGCACAGAGGGACTGAGATGTTTAGCCCAGAAGGCCATTTACAGGGAAACACAAACAGCATTTTGGAAAGAGCCTGTGCATTTCTGAGAAGACGAGCATATGCTCTCTCGTCCCAGTGCTTAGGCTGGTTAATGAGCATGTCAGCTCTCAGCAATGGAATGTGATGGGCCTCAGAGTGCTCAGCTCAGGGCCAGGGCTGCAGCTATTCCTGAGAGTCACATCAGCATGTGGGAACCCAACTGCCCATCTAATGCCCTTCCACTCCTCCTAATGCTGCCACCCTGCTCAGGCAGGCAGAGGAAGCATTCCATCCTCTTCAGCAGATTTCCTTTGAAGAAGCTTTTATGGAAAACTTCATCATGAGCCTCCTTCTTAGAAAACTGTCTTTGTCTTAATACAGAAGTGCCACATACACGCAGCCAAGCATCCGCTCCACCCTAGAGGAAGACCTGCCACACAGCTGGTTCTGCAGAGAGCGTCCCAGCATCCACAGGGAGCTTGGGATGCTGCAGGGTGTAAGTGACATCGGAGGACAGCATGACACAAGGGACAGGGCCTCGCAGGAATTAACCCCTCTTCATTCACTGCCCCTAATAAGAACAACCCTTGGTCAGCACAAATTCTTTCAAGTTCACTTACAACATCCATTTATAATATCAACAAAACCACAGGACGTAACAGCCTCAGCACACTCAAGCTTCCAAGAGCTGGAGACAAGAGGGTTTCCACCAGCAGCAATTCCCCGGCAGAGGCGAGAGGGTTTTGTGGTTCAGATCACGGACGGACACGCAGGAGACCTGGCTCAGCTCTGCCTCTGCGGTGGCCCCAGCTGTGTTGCATGGGACACAGCCTGTCACGGGGACTCAGCTCTGGTGTCTGCAGGCAGTGGCTGTGCTGGCCAGGAGGGAGCTGGGGCACTGCCCAGGTGGGACACAGTTCAGCTCAGTCCTCACTGGGCTCAGCCTCCCTCCCTTGGTCCATTTCCACTGGATCCTGCACCAACAGCTTTTCCCCATCTCCCTCCCCCCACTTTCCTTCTGTACCAATCAAGTGGTAATAATTAAAGTGCTCGGAGCCACAGGTCCCTGACTGATGTCTGGGTTTGAATCTGCCAGACCATGTGGAGCACCCAGATCTCCTCAAAAGTCCTACCAAAGCCAGGACACATAAAAGACAATTTAGTCAGAGAAATAAATATTTCCTTGGGATCCCTGAACCCAGACACCACCAAGTTCCCTGAGGGCTTTAGGCCTGGCAGGACTCTTCCCTGTATTTCACATTTTTGAATAACCATATCCTGTTGCTTTGATATATCTGTGGATTTTCAGAGTCTGCTGGAGCCGGCAATGCTCATGGAAAGGCACTGCCATTTCTCCTCCAGCCTTGCTGCACTCACAGATTTTCCAAGCCCAGCAGCCATCATCCCCATCACCGCTGGGTTTGTCCTGCCCAGTGGCACCGGCAGAGCGAGCACAGCCCTGGTCTCCACGGGAGCAAGGGAGCACAGCTCCAGGGCTGCTCCAGGGGCCTGTGCTCCGGAGCTGCTGGAAGCCCAACCCTTCTCCTTGTGCCTGGTACCTGTGCCCTGAGCTGTGGCAGCTGTCCTTGACCTCAGGGACACCTCATGGTCTGTACTGCAGGACAGCAGAACTGGACTTCCCCAGAAACATACTTTTTTAAACCCCCTGATGCATTTGGGATCGTCCAGGGGCTGCTGCTGGCACTGAGCCGGGTGGTTTGGCAGATAAAGCTCTAAGGAAAAAGAGGGGGGCAAAACTGGGGGGAAAATGTCCCCTCCAGCCCTCTTGTTGAATTAAACCACATGTATATTTTTAAAATACAGTGGAAAGGAACAACTCTCTAGCACATGTTCAAGAGCAGAGTCTTATTTCAGAGATTTCAAAAAATTAGTGGCTGAATGCTGAAACAATATCGCCCTTAGACAGAGGCATTTGGAAGTGATTAACGAGCCTGAACTCATGCATTCAAAATAAAAAGTTAGTACCTCACGCTGGTAACAACTGTCAGCTACTAAAAAACTGGGGAGGGGGGAAGAAATCAAACTAAATCCTGCATAATCTAATGCTCCAAATCAGTGGGAAACTACTAGCAAGCTCACCAGCCTGTGCCATCCCTGATGGCATCACCTCCAGAGCTCAGATGGACGCCCCTGTCCTGCTCTAACAGAGGGGCTGGGGACCCCAGACCCCACAGCCCCACTGTGTCACCTTTCCAGGGCAAGCAGAGCTGGCCTGGCAGCTGTGCCCTGTGGGAGCTGCTGAGCAGCCCTGCTGGAGGCACAGCCGGGCAGAGCACGGTGGGAGTCACGGGATGTGTGGAGATGGAGTGGAGATGGCTGTGGGTATCCTGGGCTGTCCACCCCACACCAGGGGCACCCGGACCCAGGGACTCTGCAGATGCACTGTGGGAGGTGGTCTGCCTGCAGCAGGATGCCACGGCGCATCCACGGCACGTTCTGCCAGGCCAGGGCCAGGCTGGGAGCTGTACAGAAATGAACTTACCCACCACATCTCATGTCTGAGAACTCAGAGATGGATGTTTTGAATTTGCTTCAGTGAAAAGAAAAGTTGGTAACACAACCAACATCTGGGAGCTTAAAATGAAACCAGCCTGTTTCTACTCTGCAAGGAGTAACCGTGTCCCCAGCGCAGGCGCGGCAGCCCCCGGGCTGTGACGGGAGCCCTGGCAGAGCCGCTGCTGTCCTGTCATGGGACGTGGCCCTGGACTCTGCCTGCAACCCCAGCCATATGTTTCTCCCTGCCTTAACAAAGATTTGGCCATTCCAGCATCCCCCAGAAATTAAAGGCATTTTAGAAATTACCCCAGGATTTTCCCCACCCTTCTCATTTCTTTGCTTTGTTCTCAAGTCTGTCTGAATCTCATTCTGCTTCTTTGGGCTAGGTGAAGGTCAGGAGCTGGTGGCAGCATATGCATGCTTCACATACCTGTGCACTGGCAGTGCCATTAGCCCAGGATGTGTTTCCCATCCCCAGCGCAGACCAGACATGGTGGCAGAACAAGGCCAAACCCTTAGTGATCTCATTGTGACCAGGGAGAGAATCTCCCAATTAGCAGGGAGAACAGCTGCCAGGACCTGGACCTCACAGCCTCTCTGGACAACAGGCATCTGTGTCTCCTCAACACTCACAGGGAAAATGTGTCTCTCTGGTCTGACGCACCTCTCCCCAGAGATGAAGCTCCACATCCAAGCGGGGGAGTGTACAGCAGGGAACAGGAATTGGTGCTGATGGATGAGGGAGCATGGAAAGTTCCCAGAGCCAGGGATGCAGTCCCTGCAAATCTGCAAAGCATGAAGAGCTTCCCTAGCCGAAAGTCACTGGATGCAATTCTGACTCCTCCTAGGAGCATTCCTGAGCACAGATCATTATTGTTATTATTTTCTTGTTTCTTTAATGATATTGAACATGCTCTGAGACCCTTAATCACAGAGGAGACTACAGCAGACTCCTGGAGGGCTGACAAATGGTCTGAGCAAGGCCAAGAATAGCTGCGCTGACAGCACATCCTGCCAGGAGCAGCTTTGAGGGGAGACAAAGGGATCAGGGCAGGGAGCAGCCTCTTCCCTGCACCCCAGGCAGATGGCTCGCACCCAGCTGGAAGGAGCTTGGCACAGGGCGAACCTCCTCCAGCCCACCGGGCAGCCCGTGCCATGACCGCAGTCCTGCCCCTCCACGGCTGCCCATCGCTGTTCCAGGCAGGCAGCCAGCACTGCCACCAGCATCAGATGTTCTGGGTGGGGGAAAGTGAGAACAGGCCCTCAGGCTGTTCCTGCTACTGCTGGGGATGTGCTGGGTTGCTGCAGGGGCTTCCCACCAGCTCAAGAGGTGCTGGTGCACAGCAGGTCCTCTGCAGCCACTTGCCCCATCCAAGAGATTCCAGTGCTTTGGGCACTGTGCTGGGGGTGATTTTCCTGGTTTGGAGCATGCTGCGAAGCTGGAGGCAAATCATTTCCAAAAGGATTTGCCTCTCTGGGCATGTTGCAGAGGGCAGTGAGGGACCAGCAGCGGAGCCCACTTACTCCCCAGAGCAGCCCTTGCCTTCTCTGAGGCTTTCACGTGGGAAACCCAGGGCTCTCCTCGCTGAGAGCACACACCTTTTCCCTTGACATCGATTTCATGGTTTATCCTACAATCTTGTAAAACAAAAGATGAATATTTTAGGTGAAACATACTCCTTTGCATGACACCAGGAGTTATGAATTGATAAAGATTTTCTATTATCTTATAAAATCTAACAGGTCAATCCTTCAGCAAGGCCATGCCCATAATTGCAAGCAGATGTCTTTCTCTGCTGACATGTTAAATGGAAGCAGAAAGACCTGCTGCTATCTCCCATCAACAATTTGCACTAAAGCAGAGAACAGATTTTCACAAAGCGAGGCTGCTGGACAAGGAAGGGGATTAGGTTCCTGCAGCCCAGGCGTCTCAGCATTACAGCAAAACAAGGCAGCTTGGGAAAACAATGAACTCTAAACAGTCCCTAATCCCAAAGTAACCAAAAGCTTTTGTAAAGGAAAATGAATTTGTGAAACTAATACTGCTGGGCCCTCACAGAGCAGGGGCTGAGGTAACACGAAGGGGAGATGATCCAGCTGAGAGCCTATGCTGGTTTGGGCTGAAGTGCAGTTAACTTTCTTCACAGTGGCTAGTATGGGGCTATGTTTAGGATTTGTGCAGGGCACAGGGTTGATAATGCAGAGGTGTTTCAGTTGTTGCTGAGCAGAGCTCACACAGAACCAAGGCCTTTGCTGCTTCCCACACTGCCACACTGGCAAGGAAAGTTGGGGATGCATGGGAGATTGGGAGGAGACACAGCTGGGACAGGTGACCCAAACTGACCAAAGGGATATTCCATACCATAGGACATCATGCTCAGTATATAAGCTGGGAGGAAGGAGGAGGAAGAGGGAACATCTGGAGTGATGGTGTTTGTATTCCCAAGGAACGGTTCCATGTGATGGGCCCTGCTCTCCTGGAGGTGCTGAACACCTCCTGCCCATGGGAAGCAGTGAATTCATTCCTTGTTTTGCTTTGCTTGTGTGTGCAGCTTTTGCTTTCTCCATTACACAGTCTTTATCTCAACCCATGAGTTTTTCTAGTTTTTACCCTTCCAATTCTCTCCCCCATCCTGTTGGTGGGGGAATGTGTGAGCAGCTGCGTGGGGTTTGGTGGCTGCTGGGGTGAAACCATGACAGAGTCCCACATCAGCTGCCACAAACCCTCCCAGGAGCACTGGCTTCAGGTCTGTGTCCACACGGAACTGTCCCAGCCTGCAGCATGGCTACAGGGCCAAGCATGGGCCAGGAATTATCAAGTGGAAGTGACAGGATATTTAGCAAACATTAAACCCAGGAGACTTAAAAGGTCTTCCAGGGTTATTAAATAAACATTTTGGGTGAGTGAAAGATTGTGAAATGGTGAAGGAACTGCAAGCACTGGAGCAGGCAGTCGGGGCCGCATGGATTCAGCTGAGCAGGACAGTGTTTAATCAACATAGCACCACCCTCAGAGATGCCTCAGCTCTCAGCAAGAGTGACTCCAGGAGAGGAACTCTGACAAACATTTACCCTGAAATTGACATTTTGTTAAAGACCATCTAACAGAACAATCTGAACCTGCCGACCAGCACCACTGGCCTGGCCAGGCCAGCACAGCCCTCACCTCAGAAGCTCTGTGAGAAGGCACACGGCCACACAGAGCCACACGTTAAATTGCTTTAGAGCTTCACAAACAGCTCAGCCTTCCCCAAATCCATATCTTCCCTTGCTGCACAGTAACTGGGGAGGCTGTTCAGGCTGGGTGTGATCACCCCTGCTTGAGGGTGACTGATTTAAAGGTGTCACATTTGCCTCAAGGGGCTGCAGTTCAGTCATTGTGGGGTTTCATGTAGTTCTGAACACTACATGAGAGGCTGCACACATGCTCATCAGCCTGCCCAAGGCAAATGCCCTGATCTCCTCAACTCTTTCCAAGTAACAGCAGAGATACTCACATTCCACCATCCTTCTGGGGCCATAATTTATTCATATATAACACTACACCTCCCAGTAAATTAACCTCTCAGCCACATGAATAACTCAAGAGTTTGGAGAAAGTCAGACTGAGACAGTGAAGTGCCAAAGCAAAGATTGCCAATAGCACACAAGCCCCAAGCTGAGCTGAGCTAAAGAAAAAGCAGAGCAGTTTTGGTGGCAGCCCCATGGGGTCTCAGAGAGAGCCATTCCTGCATCTCAGGAATGGGAGCAGATCTCAAAGATTGCAGAACAGACTGTATTTGGTATGGCTCCTTCCAGCCATGGCCTGGCTTCCCTCCTCCTCCACCTCCTCTCCACAGCCAATGGCTTGGCAAACATCCCCTGGTTGTCTCTAAAGGAAAAATGTTTCAGACAGCAGTGAATTCCCCATCTGAGCACACTTCTGTTTGCCGCCTGCTCGTGGCTCTCGGGATCTTGGCAGGCTGTGAGAGGAGCCCGCTGTGCCGCGCTGTGCCCGTGCCCTCATGCTGGTGAGTGGTGACAGATCCATCACTCTGATGTGCTGGAGGAGACAGGGCCAGGGCTCCCCTGGTGCTGGCAGACCCCGTGCCAATGGCAGGGGTGCAGCAGACCCCAGTCACGCCACACAGGCAGCATTCTTGTGGCAGGGTGCCAGAGGAGATTCCAGCCTCTGATGGGAAGTTCTTGAAACAAAGCTCTCATTTTCCAAAGGCTGAGGCCACCGTGGCATGACTGGCCACCCTGACAAGTTGATCTGTACTGCCTCCCTCCAGCCTCTCCAGGATGGGTTTTTTCTTTGGGAAGCCACATGCTGCAAGAGCCCCTGGATCCTGCACACGGTTCTGTCTGCAGCGAGAAGCTCCCAAGAGCAGAGGAGCCAACAGCTCTCCCCACTCCCCTTCCAAGGAGGACATTTGAGCATGGCTCAGACACCCATGGACTGCCCAAAGGGAGCTGCTTATCCAACAGGCAGCATGTTCAGAGGCTCAGATGGGATTACCGGAGAAGAAATAATAATAAAAAATGTCTGTTCCTTTGCAAAACAGGGGTTTAAAAGCACTTGCTAAAGACGTCGAAAGACGTTTTTCTCCACTGGGTCTGAGGGAGCCCTTTCTCCTTGGCGTTGCCACTGTGGCGTGCGGAGCTTTGCTGGGATGGAAAAAAAGAGCCCCTGAGCCAGGGAACAGCGGTTTCCAAACAGAGCTCTGGCCTTGGGGTAGAGGTTAACTTTAATTACGTATGTGTGTGTGTGTGTGTGTCCTTTTCAAGGGTCATCCAGCATGATGCAGTGAGAAAGCAGGAGCAGCCCCTGAAACACAGTGGGGCATTTTCTCTGTAATGCTACTGGTACCAGGGTGGGGAGCAAAGAAGGTTTCACTGGGGCTTTGGACATTGT